>NW_027495373.1:0-247386 GCF_021521415.1 Bidens hawaiensis | reverse complement strand
ATGCTTGTGGCCAAGGCTCCTTATCGTCTAGCCCCGTCGGAATTGCAAGAATTATCGAACCAACTAGAAGAACTTTCCGATAAAGGTTTCATTCGTCCTAGCTCTTCTCCATGGGCGCTCCCATTCTCTTCGTGAGAAAGAAGGATGGTTATTTTCGTATGTGCATCGACTATAGAGAACTTAACAAACACACTATTAAAAATTGATATCCCTTGCTACGTATCGACGACCTTTTCGACCAACTTCAAGGCACAACTTGTTTCTCGAAAATCGGTCTTCGATCGGGTTATCATCAATAGCGTGTTCGCGAAGAAGACATTCCGAAAACCGCTTTTCGCACTCGATACGGACATTTTGAATTTTTGGTCATGCTCTTCGGGTTAACCAATGCACCCACGGTGTTTATGGACCTCATTAACTGTGTTTGCAAACCATTCCTTGATAAATTCGTTATTGTCTTTATTGATGACATCCTTATCTTTTCTAAATCCAAAGCCGAACATGAACATCATTTGCGTTCCATTCGCGAACTCCATAGAAACGAACGACTCTAGGCCAAATTCTCCAAATGCAAATTTTGACTAGAGGAAGTTTGGTTTTTGGGACATATTGTAAACGACAAAGGTATTCATGTTGATCCCCGCTAAAATTGAGGCTGTTAAGGATTGGAAAACTCCAACGACTCCTACGAAAATTCGTCCCATCCTCGGTTTGGCCGGATATTATCGGCGTTTCATTCAGAATTTTTCCAAGATCTCTTTGCCTCTTACCTCCCTCACTCTTAAAGGAAAACCATTCATTTGGGGTTCGAAGCAAGAGGAAGCTTTTCATACTCTCAAGGACATGCTTTGCAATGCTCCTGTTCTAACCCTTCCTGATGGAAACGACAATTTTGTTGTATTTTGCAATGCATCCCATCAAGGCCTTGGTTGTGTTCTCATGCAACGAGGTCAAGTCATCGCTTACGCATCAAGGCAGCTTAAGGTCAACGAGAAGAACTACACGACTCATGATCTCGAACTTGGTTCCATCGTTTTCGCTCTCAAAATCTGGAGACATTACCTTTATGGTACGAAATGTGTGGTTTTTACCGATCATAAAAGCCTTCAACATATTTTTAAACAAAAAGATCTCAACATGAGACAACGACGATGGGCCGAATTACTTAGTGATTACGATTGTGAGATTCGCTACCATCTCGGTAAAGTGAATGTCGTCGCCGACGCCCTAAGTCGAAAGGTTAATGTTAAATCCGTTCTGCTTTTAAGCGTTGTTGTTCAAACCGATCTCCAAATCTGTATCTTTCAAGCTCATGGTACCTCCGTTGAAGAAGGTAACATGTATGACGAAATATCATGTGGAGTAACATCCCGAAATTTCCAAAATGATATTAATTATATTACTTAATAATAGAGGGAAAGTTTACTCGGGTTATCGGGAAATAATTAAATAGAGTAGGAGTTGGTATGGGTCGGGCTAGTGTTGGGTAATGGATATGGTTATGGACTTGGGTTATGAAAGAAGGAAGGAGAGTCCATGGGCTTAAGCCATGATCCCTAAATATAATACCATTAACCACCATTTAATCCTCATTCTCACATATTCCATACACACACACCCAAAACACACACGACCCGAACCAAGATCCGAAGGCGAAAACCCGAGCTTGTTGGTGCTGGAACGTTGTGACGGACCAAAACAACATCAAGGCTTAACCGTGTTCGTAGTTCGACTCGTTCAAGGTACGTTTATAGTTAGAAATCGTTCGTATAGGTTCGGTTTGATTTGAGAAATGATAGATCTGAGTTTGTATGGTAAAAATGAATCCAACAAAGCTAATCTTACTAAAAATGGTTATGATTTGATGGGTTAATCGATTGATAAAAAGAACCCGTAACCTATATGCCTAAATCGCACCCTTTAAACATCGATGTTAGGTCGATTTGATGGTTGGGGTTTGTAGGCGCTGGTCAGACGATCCCGTGGGTACTTAAATCGAGTTATTTGGTTAAGAAACGAAGGTGATTAAGGGATTTAAGAACGAACAGTAGCTGCAGACGACAACTTCGCCTGCAAGCTAAGTTCGCCTGTTGAACTTCGCCTGCAAGCTAAGTTCGCCTGATGACAACTTCGCCTAAAGCCAAGTTCGCCTGATGACAACTTCGCCTAAAGCCAAGTTCGCCTGATGAAAACTTCGCCTAAAGCCAAGTTCGCCTGATGACAACTTCGCCTAAAGCTAAGTTCGCCTAAGGTTTAACTTCGCCTAAAGTCAAGTTCGATTAGAGAATAGATTAAAACGTTAAGTAAAAGTAAGCTAATACTAGGCCACCAGATTAGATCAGGCGAGTATTGATACGTGTAACTTATACAGTCAGCCGAGCACAGTTAAAGAAGGGATTTACAACTATCGAGGAAGAAGCAGAGTTCAGGTGAATTTCTAGCCCCATTCCTTGTTATGTTTTCGGGGCTGTGTGCATACTCAACGTGTTGTTAATACATTTATCCTAAAATGATTGCTTGTTGGTACGCGAAAGATCTTCGGATATTGCGCGTACTGTCAGGTTAAAAATAAAGGTACGAATATTATATATCGAAGATGTATGAATATTACAAATGAATACTTGTCGGGGCGTGAACGATCTTCGGATATTGCACGTAACGACAAGGGGTATGGTTGTTAAATGAAGGATGTAAAGAACGCCTAGAGTGTTCTTATGCTATAATGTAATTATTGTATATGTGAAGTATATGTAGACAGGTACACGAATGGTATGTGAGTTCTACGTTCGACATAGTAAGTTAGGATGACAAATCCCTCTAACTTCTGTTGGACATAGACTTGGCAGGTGATGGCGTAGTTAAGGACTGCGAGCCTTATACGTGATGTAGATGATAGATGTAAACGTAGATAGGGACGGTGGGCCTTATACGTGTTATAGGAGAAAGACGGCAACGTAGATAAGGACGGCGGACCTTATACGTAACGTAGATAAGGACTGCGGACCTTATACGTAATATAGATAGGCGTCAGCACAGGAAAGGACTGTGGACCTTATACGTGCTTTAGCATAGGGGAGGACTGCGGACCTCGTACGTGCTATGAATTAGGTTGCAACATAGGGAAGGACCGTGGACCTTGTACGTGTTGTGGATGTATGATGGTATAGGGAAGGACCGCGGACCTTGTACGTACCATGAATGGTGAACATAGGTAAGGACTGCGGACCTTTTACGTGTTCACGACCTTGAGTACAGGTATAGACGGCGGACTATGAACGTACTCTCGGTAGACTGAGGTTAGTGATTGTAGATATGTATGTATGTATGGTAGTAAGTATGTATGTAGAACAGAAGGGTAATTAGTTAAGTATGGATATAGTTATCTTCGGATATGTATGTATGTGTATGTATTGTGTGGCGTCCGATTAACTAGAACTCACTCAGCGTAGCTGACTTTTAGTATGCACGCAGGTGAGTAGGATGAGGCAGCTCGTTTGAGGAGACACGTGGCACTGAGTAAGAGGCTGGCATCGGAAGACTCAAGACGTTTAAGTTAAATGTTTCGATTATTTTGAAAGACAAAATGATGTTTTAAGACAAGACGTGTTTTGTTATGAAATGTTTTATGAAAGTTTTTATATTCCGCGAAAGTTTTAATGAACTCTGATTTGTACGAACTGTGTTTATGAGTAAATCCGACGCTAAAGTAGGGCTACCGGGTTCGGGGCCTTACAAGTTGGTATCAGAGCATAAGTTCGGGAGATTTAAGCATCCTACATGCTTAGACTCGAACAGAGAATGAGATTTAAAATGAGAAAGAAAGAAGATGCCAGTTCAAGATAGCCATGTGTCACTCAAGCAAGCTCAGTAAAGGTAAAGTGTATGGTAAATGGTGTATGTTAATGTTGGCTTATTTGCTAAATGAAGAATGAGTGCAGGTTAGGGATAGGAATAATTGATTGTTTGATTTGACTAACTGCTTAAGTAGAACCAGCACAAAGAGACTCATAAAGGGAAGTGTATAGGACACGGAAAGCAACGTGATCAGCTAGTCACAGCTGGCCACTTTTATTACCTGTTAGCCTTGCTATCCTTGTACTAAATAGTTCCTTGAGTGATGATGTTTGTGTTTTCCCTTTTAGAATACTAATGGCTGGAGCTGGAGATTTTGTTGGAACTGGGGGTCGCATTGGACGTCCTGGCAGGCCTCGTCTGGTCCGGCAACCCTCGGTAGAAGAAGCTTCCCACACCGAAGATGAAAGAAGCGCAGCTGGAGGAGACCAGAACGACAACGAAGAGGTTCAACTTAGCCCTGCAGTTCAAGCAGCCATTGTTCAAGCTGTAGTTGCTGCTGTGAAGAACCTGAATCCCGAAAGATCTGCTGGAAGCCGTGAACGAACTGCTGAAGGGGCAGGTGGTGATGGTAGGAAGTATGGGGAAGGAGAAACAGAGGCCTCGAGTGAGGATAAGTCTGTGAAGGTCGATGACAGGAAAAGAGGCCAAGATGGGTGCAACTATAAGTCCTTCAAAGGATGCGACCCGCCAAAGCTGACTGGGTTGGGAGACGCAATCGCTACTCTCCAATGGATAACCACTATGGACAAGATTATCCGCATTAGCGAATGCCGTCCCGACCAAGCTGTGGGTTATGCTACTCAGTCATTTGAGGAAGAACCTATGTATTGGTGGGAAAGTGTGGAGCAGAGAAAGACTAGGGATGAGATCAAGGCGTTGAGATGGGACGATCTGAAAGAGTTGGTGATGAAGAAGTTTTGTGCAGATGCCGAGGTTGAAAGGACGGAGATGAAGTTCCTGAATTTAAAGGCCGGTACGATGACGCATCGTGAGTATACTACTGAATTCAACCGACTATCTAGGTTGGTGCCTGATATGGTTGACACTGAGGTCCAGAGAATCAAATGTTATGTGAGGGGATTGCCACAAAAAGTCCGCATGTTAGTCAGGGCAAATAAACCTGCTACTTTTGACTCTGCTGTTGAACTTGCAGAAGTGGTTTACGCTGACCTGGCTGAGGACGATGTGGTGGTGGAGGAAAAGAAGGAAAAGAAATGGGCTACCTCTGCTAAGCGGTCTGGCGAGATGGTGACAACAACTGATGAGAGGAAGGCCAAGGTTGGGAACAAGGATGCATGTAAGACGTCTGGGCGAGTGCACCGGGGAGAATGCAAGACTGGGACAGACAGGTGCTATCGGTGTGGAAAGAGTGGGCATTATTCTCGAGAATGCCCTGATCGTCCAAAGTGCTTCAAATGCGGAAAAGCTGACCACATGGCTAGGGATTGCAAGGAATCAGGGGCGGGAGGTGTGAAAGGGTAAAGACTTGGGGAAACTGCAGAGAGGAACACTTGATGAAGGAATAATTGCTCATGCAATGGTTTTATTAAGTTACTTTTGCTTAAGGACTTGTTTTGTGTTAAGGTTTAAAACTTATGTTTATCAGTGACGTGTAATATATTGAGTTTGGTTATGAATGATTATTATGCTATGATGAAAGGTTGTTTTAGACAATAGTGTTAAAAGTACTAATCGAAGCCTTGGAAGGATGAGATGAGTCTTGGTACATCGAGGGTCTCATGGACGAGCTACCTTAAATAGCTAAAACACATGACCACCATTCGATGGCTGCAAAGTCGGGAGTAAGAAGGATAACCCAGAAGGCAAAGGCGATTCGATAAAGTGTGTAAATATAAAAAGTTTTTCTTTTATAGGGAATAAGTTTGGTTTCGGGGACGAGACCTCTTTAAGGGGGGAAGACTTGTAACATCCCGAAATTTCCAAAATGATATTAATTATATTACTTAATAATAGAGGGAAAGTTTACTCGGGTTATCGGGAAATAAATAAATAGAGTAGGAGTTGGTATGGGTCGGGCTAGTGTTGGGTAATGGATATGGGTTATGGACTTGGGTTATGAAAGAAGGAAGGAGAGTCCATGGGTTTAAGCCCATGATCCCTAAATATAAATACCATTAACCACCATTTAATCCTCATTCTCACATATTCCATACACACACACCCAAAACACACACGACCCGAACCAAGATCCGAAGGCGAAAACCCGAGCTTGTTGGTGCTGGAACGTTGTGACGGACCAAAACAACATCAAGGCTTAACCGTGTTCGTAGTTCGACTCGTTCAAGGTACGTTTATATTTAGAAATCATTCGTATAGGTTCGGTTTGATTTGAGAAATGATAGATCTGAGATTGTATGGTAAAAACGAATCCAACAAAGCTAATCTTACTGAAAATGGTTATGATTTGATGGGTTAATCGATTGATAAAAAGAACCCGTAACCTATATGCCTAAATCGCACCCTTTAAACATCGATGTTAGGTCGATTTGATGGTTGGGGTTTGTAGGCGCTGGTCAGACGATCCCGTGGGTACCTAAATCCAGTTATTTGGTTAAGAAACGAAGGTGATTAAGGGATTTAAGAAAGAATAGTAGCTGCAGACGACAACTTCGCCTGCAAGCTAAGTTCGCCTGATGAACTTCGCCTACAAGCTACGTTCGCCTGATGACAACTTCGCCTAAAGCCAAGTTCGCCTGATGACAACTTCGCCTAAAGCCAAGTTCGCCTGATGACAACTTCGCCTAAAGCCAAGTTCGCCTGATGACAACTTCGCCAAAAGCCAAGTTCGCCTGATGACAACTTCGCCTAAAGCCAAGTTCGCCTGATGATAACTTCGCCTAAAGCTAAGTTCGCCTAAGGTTTAACTTCGCCTAAAGCTAAGTTCGCCTAACGTTTAACTTCGCCTAAAGCTAAGTTCGCCTAAGGTTTAACTTCGCCTAAAGTCAAGTTCGATTAGAGAATAGATTAAAACGATAAGTAAAAGTAAGCTAATACTAGGCCACCAGATTAGATCAGGCGAGTATTGATACGTGTAACTTATACAGTTAGCCGAGCACAGTTAAAGAAGGGATTTACAACTATCGGAGGAAGAAGCAGAGTTCAGGTGAGATTCTAGCCCATTCCTTGTTTTGTTTTCGGGGCTGTGTGCATACTCGACGTGTTGTTAATACATTTATCCTAAGTGATAAGTGTATGCCATATGTGATATATGTGATGGATATGAATGATTGCTTGTCGGTACGCGAACGATCTTCGGATATTGCGCGTACTATCAGGTTAAAAATAAAGGTACGAATATTATATATCGAAGATGTATGAATATTACAAATGAATACTTGTCGGGGCGTGAACGATCTTCGGATATTGCACGTAACGACAAGGGGTATGGTTGTTAAATGAATGATGTAAAGAACGCCTAGAGTGTTCTTATGCTATAATGTAATTATTATATATGTGAAGTATGTGTATACAGGTGCACGAATGGTATGTGAATTCTACGTTCAACATAGTAAGTTCGGATGGCAAATCCCTCTAACTTCTGTTGGACATAGACTTGGCAGGTGATGGCGTAGTTAAGGACTGCGAGCCTTATATGTGATGTAGATGAAAGATGTAAACGTAGATAGGGACGGTAGGCCTTATACGTGTTATAGGAGATAGACGCCAACGTAGATAAGGACGGCGGACCTTATACGTAACGTAGATAAGGACTGCGGACCTTATACGTAATATAGATAGGCGTCAGCACAGGAAAGGACTGTGGACCTTATACGTGCTTTAGCATAGGGGAGGACTGCGGACCTCGTACGTGCTATGAATTAGGTTGCAACATAGGGAAGGACCGTGGACCTTGTACGTGTTGTGGATGTATGATGGTATAGGGAAGGACCGCGGACCTTGTACGTACCATGAATGGTGAACATAGGTAAGGACTGCGGACCTTTTACGTGTTCACGACCTTGAGTACAGGTATAGACGGCGGACTATGAACGTACTCTCGGTAGACTGAGGTTAGTGATTGTAGATATGTATGTATGTATGGTAGTAAGTATGTATGTAGAACAGAAGGGTAATTGGTTAAGTATGGATATGTATCTTCGGATATGTATGTATGTGTATGTATTGTGTGGCGTCCGATTAACTAGAACTCACTCAGCGTAGCTGACTTTTAGTATGCACGCAGGTGAGTAGGATGAGGCAGCTCGTTTGAGGAGACACGTGGCACTGAGTAAGAGGCTGGCATCGGAAGACTCAAGACGTTTAAGTTAAATGTTTCGATTATTTTGAAAGACAAAATGATGTTTTAAGACAAGACGTGTTTTGTTATGAAATGTTTTATGAAAGTTTTTATATTTCGCGAAAGTTTTAATGAACTCTGATTTGTACGAACTGTGTTTATGAGTAAATCCGACGCTAAAGTAGGGCTACCGGGTTCGGGGCTTTACATGTGAAGCCGAACTTCAACTCGAAACTAAACCTGATGGTCTTTTGTACTTTCTAAATCGTTTGTGGGTTCCCAATCGCGATGACCTTCGTACTTGTATACTCGACGAAGCTCACAATTCGCGGTATTCCATTCATCCCGGTGCGGATAAGATGTATTTCTATCTTCCTGCTACATTTTGGTGGTCGGGTATGAAAAAGGACGTAGTGTTGTTTGTATCTAAATGTCTTACTTGCTCAAAAGTCAAAGCCGAACATCAAAGACCTTTTGGTCTACTCAAGCAACCACCAAATCCCGTTTGGAAATGGGAAGACATTGCTATGAACTTTATCACTAAACTACCCAATTCCCAAAAAGGAAACGATATTATTTGGGTGATTATCGATCGTTTAACCAAGTTTGCGCATTTCATTCCGATTTGCGAGAAGTATTCTGTCGAGCAGTTTGCTCAAATCTATGTTCGGGAAGGTGTGTGCCGACACGGTTTGCCATTGTCTATCATCTGCCATAGCAATGCTCATTTTACTTCTCATTTTTTGCGATCTCTTTTGAAACCTTGGGAGCACGTCTCGATCTTAGCACCGCTTATCATCCTCAAACGGATGGCCAATCCGAACGTACGATTCAAACACTCGAGGATATACTACGAGCGTGTGTTCTTGATTTCGGAGGGAATTGGGATTCTCGCATTCCGCTCATCGAGTTTTCTTATAACAATATCTATCATTCTAGCATTGATATGGCTCCTTTTCAAGCTCTTTACGGTAGTAAATGTCGTTCCCTGATTAGTTAAAACGAAATCCGTGAAGCTAAAATCACGGGACCCGAAATGGTCCAAGAAGCTACTGACGTGATCGATCGAATCCGTAAGAACCTCCTAGCCGCTAGAAGTCGTCAAAAGAGTTAAGCTGACAAACGGCGAAAACCGATCAAATTTAATGTTGACGATCTTGTCCTTCTAAAAGTATCTCCTTAGAAGGGGGTAGTCCGTTTTGGAAAGAAGGGTAAGCTAGCTCCTCATTTCGTTGGTCCTTTCAAAATTTTTGAACGTGTTGGGAAGGTAGCTTATCGACTCGAACTACCGTAAAAACTTGTCGGTGTTCATTCGACATTACATGTTTTGAACCATTAAAAGTGCTTAGCCGAGGGTAATCTCCATATACCTCTTGACGAAGTACATGTCGATGAGTTGATGCTTATGGTTGAACGACCCATTGAGATCATGGATCGCAGCGAGAAGAAAACCAAGCGAAGTCGTATTCGGTTAGTCAAAGTTCGATGGGAATCATGGTGTGGCGCAGAGTTTACATGGGAACGAGAAGACACAATGAGAGAGAAGTATCCACATTTGTTTGCATCACCACCTTCGTCTTAATTTCGGGACGAAATTTCTTAAAGTAGGGGATACTCTGACATTCGTCAAATTCGGGACTCGAATTGTATTTGTTTTTGTATTTGTTTGACATGTAAACAGACACTTATTAAATAATCAAAATGATGGTTTTTATGTTACAATATTATTTTACACTTGTTGGGTCTTGAAAACATCCTTTTCGGGCTTTAAAACGCGTTAAAATCACTTGAAACGGGGGCCAAAACTGTCATTTTTGAAACTTTAGAATATCTAGTCACCCTACCCATAGCGATACGTGATGGGTGGACACCACACACCATTGCGCATAGCGATGGTCCCCAGACCAGATTGTCTCCCATTCTCCCTTGTTGGTTCTTTGGTCCATTGAATCCGAGTTTTGACCTTTAAATCACTTGTTTAACCAAATTTAGCTCTTCCTATAAATACAAGGCCCTACCTAACATAAGTCCCTGCTCATAACTCTTTCCCTCTCTCAAATTCTAAGATCACACAAGGTTATTTTCATGTTATTGTTGTGTTTGACTTTCAAAGTCAAACTGAGTTTGTTCTTGCATTTTATTTAACTTACTAACTCTAAATCAATACTTGAATCATATGGGCACTACATATATATAATACAACCCTTGTTACCTTTGTTAGTTACTTATCCGGCCCCGGTTGGTTAAGTTTCAGGCCTCGTAAGGCAAGGCTACATGGAGGACTTTCGTGGTCTTTGTTATATACTTTCCGCATCTAACCATCTAACTTTATTATTGCTTACTAACCATGCTAACTTATACTTGTCTTGCTTATTTATCAAGTTCCATGGTTATGGGTTTGAAGAGTCTATGCCTCGGTTTAACCGTAAATAGCTCCAAACCGTAAACCGAACTTTATTTACTAGTTTTGTTGAATAATTGTTTAAACATGCTTTATGTTGGATTTAACTCTCTAAAATCATTATTATAAGTTCTATGGATATGGGTTTGAAGATTCTAACCTCAGTCCTAACCCCAAACTAGATCCGAACCAAAAACCGAACTTTCGTTTAAAGACTTTATTGTTAACTTTTTGGTTGTAAAACTTAAGTTTCATCATTTATAAGTTATTATACAAGTTCTTTGATATTTGAGCATTTGGAAATCATCTATGAACTTATTTTGAAATGGAAACCGAACCAAACCGATTTTCACTCGCTTAAGACACACAAGTGTCTTTTTTAGCTATCAAGACTTGTATATTTATTTAAAAATACTTTACAAACTGATTTTAAATATTTTATTAAAAAACTTGGAATGTTGAATCCAACTAGATCTTATAACAAGTTTGGACCGACAAAACCGAACACTCGCTTAACGTGCGTGTTTAGTTCTAAAACAAAAGAACTACATACTTGGTTAAGTGTTAATAAATTTTTATGAGTCATCTCACAACATTTAATATTTTGGAAATTTGACTTTGGGTTGACCAATTATCAAGACCCGAACACTCGTTAAAACCCGTTTTAGTATCTTTATTCCAAAGGGACTTGCATTCTTGCATTTTTACCTACCTTATTACTTAACATAGGTTGAGTAAATATTAAGTTTAGATACTTTCACCCGGTTTCGAGCAAACTTACATTTTTAAAGTATTGTTTCTATAATTTCTAAAATAGTTTTGTGTCTTTTATTTTAAATTTTTCATAAAACAACCATTCTAATACAAGGCTTTTATTTTTATTTAGGCTTTGCTCGTTAGACTCGTCCTTTCGTTTACCCGACTTTTTCCGACCAAGTTTTATAGTTGAATGTGAGTACTTTCATACCCCATTTTCCATCTTTTGTTTTGGGGGTGACATTTCATACTTATTTAACTAAATGCTTTATACTTGAATCTTAAACCACAAACGTTATTGTATACTTTACTTAAATAATTGCTCGGTTTGGTGTTCTGTGATTATATGCCTATGTGTTTATCGCTTTTGGTTGGTGGAACTATAAAATCCTAATCTATTTGGAAACCCCTTATAGCAAGGTGTCGTTAACGTAATGAAATTAACGATAACTATAAAATTCTAGACTATTTGGCATCCTCTTATAGCTAGGTGTCGCTAAGGTGTGAGCGATATCTATTTATCCAAGTTATTGCTTTTATTTATCCAAGTTATATACTAATATGCTCAAACTTATAAATTGCTCACCAACCTTTGTGTTGATAAACTTTATTTTCTGAAATGTTACAGGTTTGCATTAAGGTTGATTATGGAGCTTGAAGAAAACGTCACAAATACCTTTAGGATATTAGCAAAAATGAACAATATATGATTTGCTATATTTTGATACATTTGTCTTATGAATATTGTTATGTGACATTTGATGTTGTGCAACGAAATGAGTTTGTTAAATAATGTCGCTTTAAATTGTGTCATGTGCTTATAGGCAATCCGTCGCATCCCGGCATGTTCCGCTGCCTTTGGTCGGGGTGTGACACATAACATCGCGATAAAAGTTTTTAATACATTTTGATTGTAAACTAGTAGATCATAGTTGTACAAAATATTGCTAAAAATGAATTGAACTCTTGAGTTGTTTTAATAAAATATTAAAGTTTCTAAAACGTCTTTTGATAAAAGTTAAAAATATTGGAAGTTTGAAAAGGAAAAGATTTCTTAGGGTTGAGAGTGAAACGAAGAATAAGGTCAGGAAATAAGCTAGGAGTATAGTATTATAGGAAATTGTCTTTTGATAAGATAGATTTTATTTTATGAGCATAATAACTTAAAATCAATAAGTTATTAGAATTAAAATTGTTTAAATCCAAATATTGAATAAGTATTTGTTATAATGAACGAATGAGAAAGATAAAATATGTTTAGATAAAATAACAAAAACATCTTCTTTGATAAACTTAGTTATGATTGATTTTATTTATCTGATTTAACTTAACTTTATTGATTAGATCCATAAAAATTTGAATAATTGAAGTTTATTGGATTGAAATGTTTTGATTAGGTTGCAAAGTAGGGTTTAATAAAACAAGTTTGGTTAACATGATTGAATCGAGAACACATGGCATAGATGATTATGGTTTTCACCGTTGTAGCAAGTACGGGTAGTAGATGTGTACGGTTGAGCAAATGACATAGCATGGGTTTTAGAAATAGACGACATAGATCGTTGTGGAACTTCTTGTGGTAGGTGGCATGCATTAACAAGATAATAGAACGATTACATTGGGTACACACGATACGAGGATTGAATTGCATAGTGATAGTGGCAAGCGAAGCATAACGAGTGAATTTTGACGTAAGGTTTTTGTTTGAGACGCTGAGATTTTGTTGAGATTTATTGTTAATTTGATTAACAACATATAGTTGATGTTTAAACTTGCTTTTTTTTATTGTTGTTGTTATGAGGATAAGTAGGGGTAAATGTATTGAAATTACCAACAAATAGTTTAATGAACAAGATTGCATTGATTACTGTAACGTTTTGAATTTGAGTTTATACTTTAGAGATCACATGAGCTGTCTCCTTGACTAAGCATGTGGCTATGAGGCGGTTATAGAAAATAAATGATTGACGTTGAGAAAACATTATACGATTAATAAAGATGTGATTTAATGAGAAGATTGGGTAGTTTTGTAGATTTCATATGAGTTATTGTGTAAAACGAAAGTTAAATATGTTATGATGATGTTTATTCATAACTTAAGGATAAGTTAGAATCCAAATTGAAAATCAATGAGTTAATAAAAGTTTGACACGTTTTAACAAATTAAAATTTGAAGTTGAATACTTGAGATATGCTTAATAGTTTATGTATATGATGCCATAAGTATAAGAAAGCCATTGGATTATTAAATTATGCAATAAAATTATTTAAATTACTTGATATTTTTTATAATATAATAAAGTGATTTTATGATTAGATAAAAACTAATTCAGTAAAAAGTGTAAATTGTTTTGATTGGCTCGTGATAACCGAGTCTTGATGAATGAAGAATTTGTATTCGATCAGGAGAATAAAAATGTTTTTGAGTGTATGAATAGATCGAATCAATAAATCTTGATTCAAAAATGATTTTGTAAGTAACTGAATAACATAATAATAGAAAAATAGAATAATTGAATAATTAAATCAAATCATAAATCATTTTGTATAAAATCAAATGAGCAAACAAATAATGAATGTTCTTCAGTGTGTTGGGCTTCGTATGAGCTTTCCATGGTGTTTTGTTACCCAACTTATTAGCATACCAAAATCAAAACAAATGTGTAAGTTGGCCTCCCATGAGCGTTATACGGCAATTTGAATGTCCCAACTTAATTAACGAATTAACGAATCGATTGAGTTTGTCGGCCCATGAGCGTTACATGGCAATTTAACCGACCAAACTAAATAACGAATAAACGAACTCAAGCATAAGTAGTTGAAACATCTCGTGTATCACCATGGATGATAATGTACCAACAAAATATCGAAAATATAACAAATTGTTCAAATGCATAGTTGGTGTGTCCATGGCGTCTCATGGGTTTTACACCCGACTAGACATTTAAAAAACACAATAAAACAAAATAAAGGGTGTAACCGTTTAGTCGATTACGTTAAACGCTTAAAGTGTCAGTCGCATGACAATTTCCACTATGACGGGGAATCTTGTCACACTCCCTAGTTTTAAGTGAAAAAGAGAAAAAACAAAGCTAGAAAATTCTCAAGGAATTTTCCAATAATGAAAATCAATTAGCTATTCATTAAATAAAAATATTTTGAGAGGAGTCATAAGATATTTTGAGGGTGAGACATAGTCTCGGGGTAAAAAAAAATATTTTGAAGGTGAAGCATAGCTTCAGAGTTGTGTGTGTGTGCATGACAAATAAAATAAACAGTTAATTGAACGGTTAAATAAGTACTTAATCTAGCAAGTAATTACGTAAGCTGTAAACAATCAAATAGAACACATCAGGTAAACAAATAAGCACGTATGGGGCTCCTAAGAATGATACTAAGGCACCACTAACGACTTATCTTAATCCTTTGGCTCTGATGCTTATCTGTTACACCCCAATCTACGGCGAAAATGCTAGGGCGTGGATTATCCACAGCTCTCAAGGTACTATCATGCAAGATTGGAAATTTCAATATCTGTTTATTAGAGTTCAATTAAAACAAATTATTCAAATACAATATCCAAAAACTAAATAATTCACCAAGAAAAGATAAATCATAAAACAAATGTCTGTTTGTTTCTCTATCTTGATTCTTAAGTTTTCTTTCCAATCTTGAACTAACTTCACATCACATGATGACCTGCATATGCGTTAAAAATAAAGAAGTTTTGTCAACTCAAGGTTGAGTGAGCAACACACCGGTTTTATTGTACATATGATAGAAAAATAAATATTGTAACAAGTCAAATGAGATAAGCAATTTAACCAATGAGGAAAATTAAATGAGATGTCAAAAAGCACGAAGCTATTACGATTGTCGAATGATCATACTAATATGAGATTTTGTTGGACCTCTCCGAATGAGATTCACAATAAACATTTAAGCACGTAACAAGTATGGTACAAAATTGTTAACACATAAGACGATTGTTGTAGTTTTAGTATATATATATATATATATATATATATATATATATATATATAAGAAATAATATGTTGACGCATATGTCCCCAAAACGTTGAAAAACAAGTAAAATAGGGGAATGTGGTACTCACCTGATCGGATGAACAAACTATAGGTGTGAATGATGTGAGAAAGATAAATCCTTTGGGATAATTTATTAATAATATTAATATATGTTGGTGCATGATGCAAGCAGTTCATTTATCTCGTGTCTATTGCGTCTGTAATCGTTAGATTGTTCTTATTTTGTTGAACATGTTAGTTTGGTATATGGCTTAGGCGAACTTGTATAGTAGCGAAGTTAGGGACAACTTCTCCTAGGATGTTAGGCAAAGTTGTTGCTACATTTATACCCAACTTCAGCCATTTTATGAGATGACTTTTGACAGTTTGGTTTGGCTACAAGGTTTAATACTTGTTTGGTGCTTTTGTGTTCTCTACATCGTAATAAGAAGTATTCGTTTGTGTTTACTTTTTTTTGTGTCATTAACGTATTTCTCGTGTAAACACTCGTATCGTATACGTAGGGGATTCTGCACCCTCGTGTTATGAGATACTCCTGTGTAGATCCGGCTGGGAACCGCGAAAATTATGTTCTTGTTCTGCAGTGATCTAGATTTGGGACTTGTAGGGGTTTGTTATGATTATATTACAAAAAAATTGATGAATGATGATTATTATTATGTCTTACGTCCTTAGAAATTCATCATGTCACAAATATCAAGGATGAGGCACCAACTGAGTCTTGTGAAAGCTAATTGAAAAGATTGTCAAGACGACTCATGTATACTGATTGTTTAGACACTTCGGGTCGAAGTCAAATCGAGGTGACCTGGGGAAAGCCAAATACTCCTTGAGAATAGATAGGAGGCATCACAATTCCTCATAGTGATGTCCATCTAAATTTTGAGTCTAATTGAACATAATCCAAATCACAGAAGCAATTGAAACCATACTAAGTTTTATACATGCCTACAACCTGTCTCTCTATGTCATAATAATGCTGAACATGAATCCTTGTGACAGCCTCTTAATCTGTATGATTCTTGTTCGGATATTTTCTTAAACATGCAGGGTTTCTGAAAGACTGAAATTTGATCCCATCTTTATATATATATATATATATATATATATATATATATATATATATATATATATATATTTCTTTTGTTTGTTCCTTTATTTTGCTTATTTTGATTATGTTTTTAAATAAAACTCTGGTTTAATCGTTTCGAATTTCTCTTTTTTCTTTCTTTTTGGTTTACAACCTAACTTCACTGTGGCAAAGTTATTTTAACTGCGAAGTTGTATTTATCTTCGCTGTGGCGAAGTTATCCAAATGGCGAAGTTGTATTAACTTAACCCCTGGGTTTTTCAGAAACTATAAAAGGGGACTACGGTCAACTAAACCCTCAGCGAACTTACACATGTGATTCAACCATCTTATAATTTGGTTTCTGACTGATAATAAGGTCCGTTCGTACCTATCGATTCATAATTTACTATGTTTGTATGCTAATCAGTTCTATAATGGACGATTTTGATATGTCTTATTGTGTAACCCTAAAAGACATCATTACTCATTGTTTTTCGAATGTTTTGGTGATATCTTGATCTTTTTAGTCTTAATCGGACATCCACTTTCATGTTTTTCATCTCTGATTGTTCGTGTTTTCAACTGACAAGAATTTGGTGATTGGCTATGTTCGTAGAGCGAAGTTTCATTTGAGCGAAGTTATACCTAACTTCTTTGAAACTAACTTCGCTACATTTATACCTAGCGAAGTTACATACCTCGCTCTAGCTCCAACTTCGCAACGGTCATATCAGCGAAGTTATAAGCTGTATTCCGCACTTGTCTAACTTAGCTAGTTTGTTGCATATATGGCTGCTGTGGCTGGTGCTGGTGGTACAGGTGGTGATGAGGGAGATGGTGATAAGAGAGAATTCTTTCCGGGTTACAACATGTATGTTACTTTGGATCCGGATAGTCGGGGAGCTGAAGGCTTTACTGAGATCATCTCGTTTCTCATGCGTTCACGCATTTTTCATGCTATCACCACTACTCTACCAAACATTGAAGACTTTTGGAGGGCGGTGGAATATGACTGTCGTGTTGAACCTCTAGTTATGCGTGCCATGTTGAACAATCAGGTGGTATAGTTCTCAGCTAATCAGATCAGGGAAGCTCTACAGTTCGGGGTTGAAACCACTCAGGATCCTACTGAGTTTTCAGCTACTTTCAGAAATGGAGCTTTTCTTTGTATGGGATATTCTGGTCCGTTAGGGAATTCACAATGGAGAAAGGGATTTCTGTTGGACTAGTGGCGCTTCTTAATGCATGTGTTGATTGTGTGCATGTCTGGTCTGAAGGCTGGATCTGATGGTATGGGTACGACTATGCAATCGGCAATGACCGCGTTGACTTATAACTAGCTGTATAGTTTCAGTCAGATGATATTCTATGAGATCGATCGTCAGAGGCGGGCCATGGCACGGGAAGGGTTCTTAATGTATCCCAGATTCTTACAGATGATTCTTAATCATGTTGCTCCCAATATGCCACAACGTTGCCCTATCTCTTATGTGGAAAGCATTAGCAAGAGAATTTTTTGCACAATGTAGGTCATCTAGTGCACGAATCAAGCCTAAACTTCGTCTGAGGCACACTGCTTTTTTTGGGTATCTTGTGAACCCTACTTACGTTTCTCCACCAGAGGATGAGTTCAATGATCCGGTTCCGCAACAGGTTGATATTCCTCAACCACCTCCTTTTGTTCAACCACCACTAGTGGTTCAAGAAATTCCTATTGTTGACCCAGTTGCATATCCTGCAGAACAAGTTGATATTGAGTTTGCCTTCGGAGGGAAAGGTTTCTTTGATATGGATAGGGTTGATCCTGCTGAAGTTCAAGCCTCATTTGTTGAAGTTTCTGGTGTGCATGCTTCTTTGATTGATACAGCTGTGGGTCCGTCAATTCTCTCAGTGGAGGATTCTGAGGAAACTTTATCTGATTCTTCCACTGATGACACTGTTGAAGCACAAAGAGTTCTTGCTACACAAGAAAGGATCCAGGGAAAACGAAAGAAGGATTCAGATGATAGTGAGTCCGATTATCAGGAGGAGTTGTGTACCTTGGTACGCAGATCTAAGAAGGCTAAAGCTGGTGAAGGTTCGAGTGTCTTTCATTTTGCTCCACCAACTTTATTTGGTATGTCTATGTTACCTCCATCATCATCTGATCCGTTTCCAATGACCTCGAGTGTACCAATGGTGCTTTGTCAGATACATCTATTGCTCCCTATACGGTACATATGTCAACACCAGAGGTTGTTTCCTTACCACCTTCTTCTATTACTCCACCAGAGGTGGTTGCCAGGTTAGTTGAGTCCACACTAGAAGCAACTGTCGGGTTATCTGTCTCTATTTCACCCACAGTTACTACTCTGTCTACTTCCGTTATTCCAGTAAACTTGGGCATCCCACCGCCATATGCTCAGGATACTTCTCACATGTCTTTTAATTTTGATTATACTCTATCGGATTCTGAGAGGATTGCGGACCTTGAAAGGGTGGTTACTGAGCAGTCGAGGGTGAATGTTATTCAAACTCAAGCTATTAATCGTCTGTTGGCCGAGAATCAACTTCAGACTGCATTTTTGTTGAGCATGGTAAGTTGTTTGATAAACTGAAACAGTTCTTAGCATCTCAGGGGGAGTCGAGTTGTAAAGGTGACGAGTTGAGAACAAAGAAGAGACAAGACAGAGACGATGATCCCAATGCATCTAAAGATGCCGGTGGGGAGCTGCCAAGAACTGAACAAACTCTTGGGGCTTCCACATCTTAGGGGGAGTCTAATGATCCTTCGGGTAGTGTTAGTGAGACTGTGGTGGTAGATGATGAGGATATGGGTGATGATGTGCTGTCTTTTAGTGAGATTGAGAAAATTGGTGAACAAATTGAGATCGATAGTGGTTTAGAGGAGGGGGAGATATCTGATGATGGTGTTGAGCATGATATTCCTAGTGTTGGTCAAGAAATTTTGGGTCAAGGTGATAATGTGTCGGATGACTCTGAATGGGAGGAACAGTCAAGATGGAAAGAAGGATGTGCTCAGTGGTTTTTCAAGACAAAGAAACAAGTGGCACCTGCGATGTTCAAGAAAAGTTATAATATCAAAGGTTATGCTGAATCGAAGAAAGGTATTATTTGTTAGCTATATGATGAGCAGTTAAAGTTGTTTGTGGTGAAAAGATATGATGGGATCTAGTACTTTGCTAAGAGATTGAAGTCTCTCAACACATTGCCTGAGTGTGAAGTGAAGAATTTGGCTAGGTTAAGGTTGATTAATAGAAGTGATGATGATTTTGCGAGATGGGTTGGAAAGATTGTGTGGAAATAAAGCGTTAAGGAGAAAAAGTTTGAGTTGCTGAAGCCTCAAAAGGGGTGGTTGGTCGAAGAAAAGGAACGGGGAATGCGGGTTGATGGCAAGCCCTGGATGGTGATGAAGTACAAGCCGATTCGTTGTTTGAAAGAGGTTCCAATGAATATTATGCCTCAGGATGCGTTGAAGGATCTTAAATGGTGGTATGTTAACTGCCAGACTGCCGAAGCCGTGATGGAAGATCAAGATGAACAGGAGATCTTGAGAGTGTATGATCCAATGCACTTGGTTAACTTATCTCAAGCTGATTTGCAGGTACTCAATGATAAAAATATTTTTTATATACCTGCTTGGAAAGACGAAGCGAAGAGATACCAGAGGGTGGTCTCAGTTTGTTTGAGACAGGGCGTTCATGCTTGAAGACGGTGGGTACGAGCTTTTTGGATTACAAGACACGGCAAAAGGGTTAGAGATATGAAGCTACTGCCAAGGGGTAGTCTGTTGGTGCATGATGCCAATAGTTCATTAATCTCGTGTCTATTGCGTCTGTAATCGTTACATTGTTCTTATTTTGTTGAACGTGTTAGTTTGGTATATGGCTTAGGCGAACTTGTATAGTAGCGAAGTTAGGGAAGTTGTCGCTACATATATACCTAACTTCTGCCATTTTATGAGATGACTTTTGACAGTTTGGTTTGGCTACAAGGTGTAATACTTGTTTGGTGCTTTTGTGTTCTCTACATCGTAATATAACAAGTATTCGTTTGTGTTTACGTGTTTTTGTGTCATTAACGTATTGCTCGTGTAAACACTCGTATCGTATACGTAGGGGATTCCGCACCCTCGTGTTACGAGATACTCCTGTGTAGATCCAGCTGAGAACCTACAATATGAATTAATAAATAAGGGATTCACCACAATTTGATGTTTTTAGATTTCGAAATGATTTAAGTTATGGTTGGGATTATAATATTATGGATTGATCGAAATGATTTCTGTTATTATTATTAGTGCGAAAACAGTATGATTATTATATCATAAGAACATTACTTTATTATCTCTAAAATACCGTTGAATTGAATATAATAATTATATGATCAAATTTATAACTAATTAGTTTGGATAATTAGACAAGGATTGAGAGATAAATAAATGTTTATAAATATATAAATGAATACTATAAGTATAAAACTGTTTGAATAATTGTAATATAATACTTAAATAAATAAAGTGCCAATAAACTAGTAGTCATTTAAAGATATTTGATAAGTTATAATATAAATAAATAGTTTACTTTAAATCTTTTAACAACAATTAACAATAAAAATATAGTTAACCATTTTAATACGTTTATTATTCTTTTTGTTTAAAAACAACTAATACATATATATTAAAGATAAAAGTTTATAAAACGTTCAACGTAAAAAATCCTCGATGGTGATGTCGGGTTTTACTAAGTTAAAGTTTATTATTAATACAGATTTACAACACACACACACATACACACACACACATATATATATATATATATATATATATAGAGAGAGAGAGAGAGAGAGAACTCCTCTTAAAGAGAGAATTAGAAAACAAGTAAAGAATTATTTTTAACTATTTAAAAAAAATTATTTTGTGATTTTTTTCTTTCCTCATTCTAATAAGATGATATTGATATTAAAAAAAAAAAAAAAAAAACCTTGTCGGTGTAGTACTGTAGTGTATATGTGCACTATTGCCTATTGCATATATACAATAGTGTTTTATAGCATATAATACAACACAATTGCATTATCCAATACACACTATTGAATATATGCAAATACGACACTAATAATTGTATGCAAAATATATTATCGCATATATGTAATACAACACTAATGCACATATGCACTATATCGATTTTTTTTAATTTTTGTATATAATATAACATTATTGCAAATAAACAATACAAACAACTATATATATATATATGCTATTCAACACTATTTCAAATATCAAAATGCACACTATTGCACATATGCATTATAAAAGAAGTCGGTGTATTGCATATATGCATTACTCGTTAATTATTTTTATTTTTTTTATGGTGAAGAATAACAACATATAAGAATGACGAAAGAAAAAAAATTTTAAAAATACTTTTTTTAATTAAATTAAAAATACTTCATTATTAGTTCTCTAGTTCTCTCCATAAAATGGAGTTCTCTCATGATCCACTCCCTGTATATATACGAACACTTAACGAGATAAATTGACAAGAACGTGAATTAAAAGTGTCGCTTAACTAAAGAAAATATTTATTTGATATTTATTATTAATCCTAAATAATATATAAATCATTAAAACCATAAATCAACTAAAAACAAAATAAAATACAAAAACCGCGTCAACCTGAGCCCCTGGCCGGTTTCTAGATCAATACACATACACCCACCAGCTGTGTTGGGGGTGTCATCAGGTTATGATTAGGATCTATAATGTAAATGTTGAAACATGGTTATCCCCAATTTGTTACAAACCCTAAAATCAACAATTGGTTAATCGGCTTTATGATTGATCAATTAACGTTGGGGTTAATGTATACAAGTTAAACTGATCTTGTTGCATCAATAAATCACCTCATAAGTATACGAATTGAAGCCAAACGAATGGATATGGTTGACGGCTACACGATCAAAAACCAATATCAACAGGCCGCATTAATGGAATTTAGTAGGGGGCTTTTGTAGGCGACAGGTCAAGGATGGTGTACGTAGCTTTAATTGAAACCTTACGAACCCTAGAGGGTATCTCGCTATGATGAGAAAGACGGGTTTTGTTAATAAGTTAATTCATATAATTTTGTTATTGTGTTTTCCATATTACAAACATCGGTGCGTTCTTTATAAACGATCTGAAATAATCAATTCCATAATTAGGACGAAGATTAAGGTGAAAGACATTAAACGGGTATTGGGGTTCGAATACGGGACTAAGGGTTTGGTTAAACGGGTTTGGACATTATTTTGCAAACATTGCATTTTAATCCCTGGACTTTAATGTGGAAACATATAGGGATTAAAGTAAGGTTGAGGGTGTATTATATATATATACACACACATATACTAGTATAAACTCGTGCGATGTGACGACAAAAACATTTTACAATGAGATGCTCAATTTTTATTAGTTTATTTATATAAATTATTTACAATGAAGCTTTCACAGAGCTGTAGCTAAATCTGAAAAAAGTAAATTAAAGGTACAAATGAGCCACAATTACCATATACATGTAGAAAAAGATTGAATTAACATATGCATCTCGATTTTTGTGTAGTTGACCTTCTACACTCACCACGGCTGCTATAAAAATGAATTGTGTTGAATCTTATAATGGTTTAGCAAATACATCGGTAGCATTTAATCCCCCTTTCTATTCCGGCTGCACGCACAAAGGAAATACGGTGTATTTAAAATATTTTATTATTAATACATTTAAGTAACTGAAAATTTATATAGCCAATGCACAAATTCACAAGTTTGTACTTGGCTAAGGTCTAGTTTGGAGACCGAACTGGTTCAAACATAATTGGACTGATACCAAACCAGTGTAGATCAGTCCAGTTTTTTAGTTGTTCCTGGTTCATTGTGATGAACCCCACTAACATAAAGATGAAAATGGATTAATTAGTGATATTTTACTTTTGCGAATATAGGGTATTCGACATGGGGTTCGCATCATGTCAGAAACATATGTTTGCTTCAAATGCTTGTATCCACGTTTAGGTCTAATTATGCCTGATAAGAACTAAAGAGCGATCGAATGGTTTCTTTTTTATCAACTTCGATGTTTGACATGCACTCAATTGGTTCCTGTTTATATAATCTCAGTTTTCCTAGTTTGTGTTCGTTCAATTTGTTTAAAGTATTAAACAATGTTAAAGAAGTATAACTTACCAATAGGAGGAACAAATATCAATCAAATTACTTCTTGGTTCCTCACAAGCTAGCCTGGCATTAATATAGCAACATTATCTGGAATGCACCCTAGAAAAAAATACACCTGAAAAACTAATACATGCATAAGGTTAAAACATTATATAATGATACCAACATAACAATAATAACAACAATAACAACAACAACAACATAACTATTATTATAATTAAAACATTAGTCATACATAATTATAACATGTTAGGTAACCAGAGATGGCTGCATTTTGAGACGCTTGGGACCAAACTTGTAAACTATGAAGCCAGAAACTCCTTTCGCTGCCCAACACTTTTCAACTTGAAAAGACCAAAATGACCCTAAATTTTGACAAGAAATTTATAAAACAAAATAGCTTCATCTGAATTCACAGCAACCTATAAAAGTTCTTCGAATGGTTAACCGAACTGAATAACTTTTTAGTTATTAAATCTTGTGTCATTTTCCATCTTAATTTTTAACTTTGACATAAAATACCCGACCAATTTAATTTATTACATAAAAAAATTTAAAAAATATAGATGTTAATCAAGTCAACCCATGAACCTGTCAGGTTAAACCGAACACATAGCCTTCTAAACAACCCGTGAGTGTATATTGTAAACGTGTATTCCTCAATTTTGACAGGTAAAACCTAAAATTTGTACATCTGTTTAATATATTAACCAATGATTAGAATGAAGAGTGTATGAGTCAAACCAGAAAATCACCCACTTTATAGTTATTTGGCCAAAGAACTTGTTTCTGAGGGTCCATCCCTATCGCGCTTATCTCAAGTCTCTTTAGATCAATCAGTGTAATTTAATAAATCAATTTTAAATAATGTTTCACACAAATAATCAGTTCCAATAAATCAAATTTAAATAATATTTCCCGCATATAATTAGTTCCATGAACCACGTAAATACATGTATTTTTTTCCGTTACCTAAGTAGTGAGCATCCTCGGATCAACAGTGAGATAAGGTTTGTCCGAGACTTCTAGCAACCCATACTCCAAATCTATGCAGACAAAAAGTGAAGATACTTTAATGATCTATTGTAAGGCCCCGTTACCGGTAGCCCTACTTTGGTGTTGGATTTACTCATAAACGCAGTTCTAAATATCAGAGTTAATTAAAACTTTACGCGAAACATAAACTTCAATCATAAAACATTACACAACTTTCAAATCTTGTCTTATCAAACATTCATATTCGTTTAAAAACAAAACATAGTCTATTAAAACATCATAACATTTTCTTGAGACGCCAGTGTCTTCAATTCGATGCCATGTGTCCTCGTCAAGCGAACTGTCTCAATCTACTAACCTGCGTGCATACTAAAAGTAAGCTACGCTGAGTGAGTTCTAGTTAATCACGCATAATACAATACATTCCCTTACCTGCAATTATGCATCCGAAGATACATATTATCTACTTTACTAACTTACTTTCATTACATAATTGCACACATACGTTCATACCTTATTACTTTCATACTATATAATTACTGTCCGTTCTATCTCAGATATTATTAGGGTATGGTCCCTCTTTCCTTTGTCTATCTCAGATATTATTAGGGTCTGGTCTCTTTCTTATCTATCTCAGATATTATTAGGGTCTGGTCCCTTTTTACTTCTCTATCTCAGATATTATTAGGGTCTGGTCCCTTCAATCTCAGATATTATTAGGGTCTGGTCCCTCTTTCTTCATCTTCGTACATACCGTCTTTACATACCCATAACATACATACTTTCTTTAATCATTCATACTTACTCATATATTATATATATATCTATCATACACATTTATCTATCATAAACCTACCTCCCTTGTTAGCATGTGCAATATCCGAAGATCGTTCACATACCGACAAGCTTTCATTCACATTTAAGATATACATACATAACATATAAATTATATAAGGCATACACTTACCAGTTAAGGTAAGTGTATTAACTATCACATCGAGTATGCACAAAGCCCCGAAAACATAACAAGGAAATGGGGCTAGAAACTCACCTGAATGCGGTTACGTTCACCATTAATCGTAATCCCTTTCTTTAGTTGTGCACGGCTGACTGTATAATAAGTACATGTATCAATTAACTATCACTAATCATATCATCTTTCTAGTCTTAGCTACTATCCACAACGAACGGGGTCTGGGGCAGCGCCCCTGGCAGCTGGGTCTAGGGGCGGCAGCCCCTAGCAGGGTCCAAGGCGCAGAGCCCCTGGCTGGGGTCGAGCGGACTTAACACATTTTTCATTAGGATTTTAATTTATTTCCCAGCGGACTTAACTTTTGGCGAACTTAATTTTAAGCGAATTTATCGTTAGCGAACTTAAGCATAGGCGAAATTAGTGTTCGGCGAAGTTAACCCTAAGCGAACATATGCCAGGTGAAGTTGGTACCATGCGAAGTTAAGCATTAGCGAACTTAGCCTTAGGAGAAGTTATCATGGGCGAACTTGGTAACAGACGAACTTATACCACATCGAACTTAAGGTGGCGAAGTTTAGCAGTGGCGAACTTAGCTTGAAGGTGAAGTTGCTCAGCAGGGGTTACTGTTCGCTCTAAAACCCCTTAATCATAGTCGTTTCTTTGCGAAATCCTTGAATGCGAGTTTAACCAAACCCGTAAACATTCTCATGTTCATTTTCGGATAAAACTTGACCCGTAATAGCATAAAGCATGAAACTTTAAGGCTTAAACGTTTAATACTAGATCTAGGATTCACTTTACACGAGCCGCACATATTCGCAGGTCTAACGAGTTCGTTTTAGCATCAAGTTCGCAACTTTACGTTTCATTTATATCCGATCTATACTCGTTCTAAGTTTCAAGACTAAACGTTTATAAAAACGTAATCTTTAGGATCAAAACATACCTTAGCGGGTTAGTTTGGTTTCGTTTGGCTTGATTATGAACTCTAGATCTTGGGTTTATCTTGTATGCTAAAGATCTAATCACCAACTAGTGCTCGATTGGCTTCGTTCCTCTCCCCTAGCTCACGGCCGAATATAGTGGTGTAGGGTGTGTGTGTATTTTGAGTGTGTAGAGATTTATGAAAGATGGAAATTAGATAGGTAGGGTTTTAGGATGGTTTAAGGGGTATTTATATCCCTTAAAGCCCATGGACCTAAGGGCCATTCCCTTTAATCAATCTGAATTAGTCCAAGTCCATGATATTTATAAATACTAATTTATAATTCAGGCCCAATAACTAAACGCGACTTTCTTTTATTAAATACGAAATTTAGGATGTTACAAGTCTTCCCTCCTTAAAGAGGTTTCGTCCCCGAAACCTAACTATTACATAAACAGATTAGGGTAGAACTTGCGCATCTCATCCTAAGCTTCCCAAGTAGCATCTGATCCTTTGCGATGTTTCCATATCACTTTTACCAAATGTATAATCTTGTGACGAAGCTGCTTCTCCTTGCGATCGACAATCTCTATCGGTTGCTCGATGTAGTTCAGCTGTTCATCAACCTCGATGTCCATTAATGGCACGTGAGACGTGTCATCAGCTAGACATTTCCTCAGATGAGAAACATGGAAGGTTGAATGAACTCCTTCTAACTCATCGGGTAAATCCAGCTTATAGGCTACTTCACCCACACGATCTAAGATTTTAAACGGTCCAATGTACCTTGGACTCAACTTCCCCCTCTTTCTAAAATGGATAATTCCTTGCCAAGGCGAGACCTTAAGCATCACATTGTCACCAACGTTAAACTCAATCGGTCGTCGCCGCTTATCCGCATACGACTTCTGTCTGTCTTGAGCGACTTTCATTCTTGCTTTGATCTGATCGAACATTGAAGACGTTTCTTGAACCACTTCTACGCTTCCCATTTCCTTCTGACCAATTTCCCCCCTCAACACACCGGGGTTCTACATCGTCTACCATAAAGCATCTCAAACGGTGGCATACCAAAACTTGAATGGTAACTGTTGTTATAGGAGAACTCTGCCAGATGCAGATGATCATCCCAACTCCCGCCAAAATCTAAAACACAAGCACGTAGCATATCCTCAAGGATCTGGATCGTCCTCTCAGACTGTCCATCGGTTTGAGGATAATACGCCGTACTGATGTTCAATCTCGTTCCCATTGCTTCATGGAATTTCTTCCAAAACCTCGAAGTAAACCGAGTATCTCTATCGGACACGATTGATAACGATACTCCATGTCTAGTAAACCTCTTTTATGAACAAGCTTGCTAACGTTTCTGACGAGATAGCCTCTCGTATAGGCAGAAAGTGAGCACTCTTGGTCAAACGGTACACAATCACCCAAATGGTATCATGATGCTTAGCTGTACGAGGTAGCTTAGTTATGAAATCCATGGTGATGTGTTCCCATTTCCACTCAGGTATCTCTAGCGGTTGCATCTTCCCATAAGGCTTCTGATGTTCGGCTTTGACTTGTAAGCAGGTTAAGCACTTACTGACATAATCTACTACATCATTCTTCATTCCAGGCCACCAGTAGTCCCTTTTCAAATCTTGGTACATCTTAGTGGCTCCAGGATGAATCGAATATCTTGACTTATGGGCTTCATCTAAGATTCGACCTCTGAGATCTCCATAGCGTGGAATCCACAGGCGGTAAAACCTAATCTTAACTCCATGAGTGTTTCCCTTAAGCTCATCTTGTTGCCCGAAAATTCTTCAGTCTTCATTAATCCTTCATCTGTAAGCACCTTAGACTGCGCCTTGATGATTTCTTCGAAGAGCTCTGAGTTAATAATCAACTTGTACGACTTCACGGTTGCAAGGACTTCTTCATTTTTACGGCATAGCGCGTCGTAATCCTTTATCAATTCTAACCACCTTCTCTTTCTCATGTTCAATTCTTTCTGCTCAAAGAAGTACTTTAGACTCTTGTGATCTGTATAGATGGTATACTTAGTACCGTATAGATAATCTCTCCATATCTTGAGAGCATGCACTACTGCCGCTAACTCTAAATAATGCGTCGGATAGGTACTCTCATGGACTTTCAACTACCTAGACGCGTAAGCTATCACCTTCCCTCGTTGCATCAACACGCAACCTAACCCTTGATGCGAGGCATCTGCACAAACAACTAAATCCTCATCGCCATCGGGCAGAGTAAGTATTGGAGCTTGCGTGAGTCTCTTCTTTAACTCTTCAAACGCTTCTTCTTGGAACTTTCCCCAACTGAATACTACCGACTTTCGGGTCATTCCGGTAAACGGTGTGGCTATCTTGGAGAAACCTTCGATGAATCTCCAATAGTAGCCAGGTAACCCTAAAAAGCTTCGTATATCAGTCGGATTCTGTGGAGTCTTCCAATTAGTTATCGCCTCAATCTTAGCTGGGTCCACGGTAATCCCTTCAGGATTAATCACGTGACCTAGAAATTGCACTTCTCGCAATCAGAACGCGCATTTTGAAAACTTAGCGTACAACTTCTCTCTCTTCAGCGTCTCCAATACCTCTTTCAGATGCTCAGCATGATCAGACTCGCTCTTTGAATAAATCAATATATCGCCGATGAAGACAATAACTGACTTATCCAACATTGGCCGACACACCCTATTCATCATGTCCATAAATGCTGCGGGATCATTCATTAGACCGAATGACATTATGAGGAACTCGTAGTGTCCATAACGCGTTCGGAACGCTGTTTTAGGGATGTCTGCCTCTTTCACTTTCAGCTGATGATAGCCTGACCTGAGATCTATTTTGTGAGAACCAACTTGAACCTTGCAGTTGGTCAAACAGATCATCAATCCTTGGCAAAGGATATCTATTCTTTACCGTAAGCTTATTCAATTCGCGATAGTCTATTCACATTCTCATGCTTCCATCCTTCTTCTTCACGAACAACACTGGTGCGCCCCACGGGGAAACACTTGGTCTTATGAAACCTTTGTCGAGGAGTTCTTGCAGTTGGGACATCAATTCTTTCATCTCGGACGGTGCTAGAAGGTAAGGCGCTTTCGCGACGTGTTGGGCTCCTGGTACTAAATCTATATGAAATTCTATCTCTCGCTCTGGTGGTAACCCCGGAAGATCCTCTAGAAATACTTCTGGGTAGTCGCACACGATAGGAACATTTTTCATTTCTTTCGTCCCAGCCGTAGCGTTGACAACATACGCCAGGTAGGCGCCACACCCTCGTCTTAACAAACCCTCGGCTTTTATCATTGAAATGACATTAAGCCCAGAACTTTCCTTATCACCATAAACCGTCACCGCACTACCATCCAAGGACTTTAACCTTATTATCCTACTCTTACATACTATCAGAGACTCAAACTCAGACAACCAATCCATACCCAAAACCACATCGAACCCTCCCAAGGTCATAACGTACAAGGTAACAGGGAACTTATGTCCCTCTAATTCTATCTTAGCATTCTTAACCATTTTTATTATTTTAACCGAAGTGTCACTAGCGGTTTCTACTATAAAAGTTTCGGACACTCGGCGACATTTCATTTTAGCTAATCTACTAAACGGCGTGGCCACAAAACTTTTGTTCGCACCTGAATCGAATAATACTGAAGCGGAAACACCGTTCACTAGAAACGTACCTGTGACGACATCCGGAATCTGCTTGGCTTGTTCTTGGGTCAGCATGTAGGCTCTAGTTATTGGCCTAGCTTGATCGGCATCCTTCTTTCCACTACCTCCAGCTTCACCCTCGGTGCATTCTCTAGCAAAGTGGCCCGTCTTACCGCACTTATAACAAGCGGACTTGGCGGTGCAATCTGGCATAATGTCCCACTTTTCTATACTTATAACAGGCATTCGACCCTAGCCTGCACTCTCCTCCATGAGTCTTACCACACTTATGACACACATCAGATACTTTACCCCACTTTCACTCACCACCGTGCATTTTACCACACGTCTTACACGACTTCTTCTCCCATACTTTCTGCTTCTTATCCTTGGAGTTCCACAACTGAGTACCGCGTCGTTTGACGTTGACCCACTTCTTATCCTTCTTTTCTTCTTCCACCACAATATCATCCGCAGCCAGGTCTGCATAAACCATCTCTGCGAGTTCGACAACAGAGTCAAAAGTAGCAGGTTTACTCGTCCTGACTAGCATGCGGACTTTTTGTGGCAATCCTCTCACATAGCACTTAATTCTTTTAGCCTCATTGTTGAACATATCGGGAACCAACCTAGAAATTCGGTTGAACTCGGTGGTGTACTCACGATGTGTCATTGTCCCAGCTTTCAAGATTAGGAACTTCATCTCCTCCCTCTCAACCTCGGCGTCAGCACAGAATTTCTTCATAACCAGTTCTTTCAGATCCTCCCACCTCATAGCCTGGATTTCCTCTCGACTCCTTCTTTGCTCCATCGACTCCCACCAATACATCGCCTCCTCTTCAAACGATTTGGTGGCATAACCGACAGCTTGATCGGGACGGCACTCGCTAATGCGGATAATTTTATCCATGGCGGTTATCCACTTAAGAGTAGCGATTGCGTCTCCCAGACCAGTCAGCTTCGGCGGGTCACATCCCTTGAAGGACTTATAGTTGCACCCACCCCGGCCTCTCTTCCTGTCATCGGCTTTCCCAGACTTAATCCCACTCGAGGCCTCCCTCTCTTCTTCCTCATCTCTCCTACCATCACCTCCTGCCCCTCCAGCAGTTCTTTCGCGGCTTCCAGCAGACCCTGCAGGGGTAATATTCTTTACAGCAGTGACTACAGCTTGAACAATAGCTGCTTGAATTGCGGGATCCAGTTGAAACCCTTCGTTGTTGTTCGGGTCTCTTCTAGCTGCGCTTCCTTCATCTCCGGTGTTGGAAGCGGTCTCAACCGAAGGTTGTTGGGCACGACGAGGCCTGCCACGACGTCTAGCGGGGCCCTCAGTTCTCGCAATCACTCCAGCTCCTGCATCGCCTCCCGTTCCAGCCATCGTATTCTAAAATGGGAAAACACAAACGTCATCACTCAAGAAACTATTTAGTACAAGGATATTAAGGCTAACATGTAATAACAGTGCCCAACTATGATTAGCTGATGACGTTACTTTCCGTGTCCTATACACTTCCCTTTATGAGTCTATTTGTGCTGGTTCTACTTAAACAGTTAGTCAATCAATACAAACAATTAACCCTATCCCTATCGTTCACATATCCTTTATTTAGCAATTAAGCTAACATTAACATACATATTTAATCATATCCACTTTACCTTTACTTGAGCTTGCTTGAGCGACACATGGCTATCTTGAACTGACATCTTCTTTCTTTTCTTACTTAAATCCCATTCTCTGTTCGAGTCTAAGCATGTAGGATGCTTAAATCTCTCGAACTTTTCTCTGATACCAACTTGTAAGGCCCCGTTACCGGTAGCCTTACTTTGGTGTTGGATTTACTCATAAATGCAGTTCTAAATATCAGAGATAATTAAAACATTACGCCGAACAAAAACTTCAATCATAAAACATTACACAACTTTCAAATCTTGTCGTATCAAACATTCATAGTCGTTTAAAAACAAAACATAGTCTATTAAAACATCATAACATTTTATTGAGACGCCAGTGTCTGCAATTCGATGCCATGTGTCCTCGTCAAGTGAACTGTCTCAATCTACTAACCTGCGTGCATACTAAAAGTCAGCTACGCCAGTGTCTCAATCCCTTTCTTCAGTTGTGCATGGCTGACTGTATAATAAGTACACGTATCAATTAACTATCACTACTCATATCATCTTTCTAGTCTTAGCTACTGCCCACAACGAACAGGGGTCCGGGGGCAGCGCCCCTGGCACTAGGGTCTAGGGGCGGCAGCCCCTAGCAGGGTCCAAGGGGCAGGGCCCCTGGCTGGGGTCGAGCGGACTTAACACATTTTTCATTAGGATTTTAATTTATTTCCTAGCGGACTTAACTTTTGGCGAACTTAATTTTAAGCGAATTTATCGTTAGCGAACTTAAGCATAGGCGAAATTAGTGTTCGGCGAAGTTAACCCTAAGCGAACATATGCCAGGCGAAGTTAAGCATTAGCGAACTTAGCCTTAGGCGAAGTTATCATGGGCGAACTTGGTAACAGACGAACTTATACCACAACGAACTTAAGGTGGCGAAGTTTAGCAGTGGAGAACTTAGCTTGAAGGCGAAGTTGCTCAGCAGGGGTTACTGTTCGCTCTAAAACCCCTTAATCATAATCGTTTCATTGCGAAATCCTTGAATGCGAGTTTAACCAAACCCGTAAACATTATCATGTTTATTTTCGGATAAAACTTGACCCGTAATAGCATAAAGCATTAAACTTTAAGGCTTAAACGTTTAATACTAGATCTAGGATTCATTTTACACGAGCCGCACATATTCGCAGGTCTAACGAGTTTGTTTTAGCATCAAGTTCGCAACTTTACGTTTCATTTATATCCGATCTATACTCGTTCTAAGTTTCAAGATTAAACGTTTATAAAAATGTAATCTTTAGGATCAAAACACACCTTAACGGCTTCGTTTGGTTTCGTTTGGCTTGATTATGAACTCTAGATCTTGTGTTTATCTTGTATGCTAAAGATCTAATCACCAACTAGTGCTCGCTTGGCTTCGTTCCTCTCCCCTAGCTCACGGCCAAATATAGTGGTGTAGGGTGTGTGTGTATTTTGAGTGTGTAGAGATTTATGAAAGATGGAAATGATAGTTAGGGTTTTAGGATGGTTTAAGGGGTATTTATATCCCTTAAAGCCCATGGACCTAAGGCCCTTTCCCTTTAATCCATCTTAATTAGTCAAAGTCCATGATCTTTATAAATACTAATTTATTATTCAGGCCCAATAACTAAACGCGACTTTCTTTTATTAAATACGAAATTTAGGACGTTACATCTATCATTTTATCAATTCTTAATAACTAAAATAGATTATAAGTTTAAACAGACATTGAATGATGCTATATGTGCCTTCCCAATTGCTTTGTCAAAATTGGCAGCTTTGGCTCTCAATTTCAATGGGGTTAATCCCTTTCACATCATGGTCCAATGGCTGCAATACTAAGATGATTTATAGAAACCCACCAATGACTAAATCTTGTTTAATAGAAACCCATATTGGTCCGCTCGCCCACACTTGTTTATGTTCGTTTGTTTATATATTCAGTTAAATTTTTAGATCAACTACAGTTTGATCTTTTTTGTCAATTTTCTAGGCCCGACAGATTTGTGTTCACGTTTAATTATAGTTGGTGTTCACTCAATTATTTTATTCATCCATGTTTAGTTATGCTCATGAACTGTTCTCTTATAGTATTTAGAAACAAAGTAAACGAACTCATTTTCTTAACGAAAAACAAAAATAAAAAAACCATCTTCATTTAATTCTCTGTTCGATCATTTGTTCGACTAAAGTTAAACGAGCGGTCATGAACATGTCCCATTCGTTTTCGTTTACAAGCCAAACTTTAAATTGGCTTGCAAACCATAATCCACACGCATCTTTAATGATCCATGAAGCTGCTAATGAAAATAATAAAAATAATAATAACCTTTTTGTAGTTTGGATTTGAACAAAGTGGGAGATCGGTATCATTTTGTGATATGCACATTCATCTCTTCCAGTAAGTTGAATACCACCATCTAAAACAAGAAGTTTCTCACATGTTGTATACTGAAACAATCAAAGATCACATAACCACTTATTAGTGAAACAAAAATAGGAAAACTATTATAAAATAGAATGGTTTTAGCAACCGTGTAACTTAAAAGAATGTATATGCAACTATGTAACTAATACTTAACACATGTTAAAAAGAGTGTATATTTAACTTAAATGGTTAATTCAATTATGCAAAGAAGGGGAAAAAGGTAAATCTCACAAGTGAAAGAAGAAAACACCAATTGCTTAAAGAATTTTTTTTATTACCTACCATTTGAAGTTTGAGTAAATCTACTTGCCCAAGTGACAGTACTACATCAGCTGATGAGAAAGCTGCAAGAAAAATCTACTAGAAACCGAAATTTTTGGATAACAAATCTAAAGATGAAACACATAGGATAACAATCATAAATCATCACAAAATAATTTGAATCCATTTAAAAGAAATGGCAGCTAACAATTATTATGTTTAAATCTTTGTAATCTATTTTTTACACATGAGTGGTATAACCAAAATATAACAGGCCATTGTAGTGCACGATTATCATCCACAAATATGCAGATCTGCAACATTTGAACATAAAGCATATCAAAAATCAAAAGAAAGCCTTACTGAAAACGAATCAAAACGTTGTAAATTTATTGAACTTTTAAGATCTGGCCGAGCTTAATGTTCAAAGCTTGATTAAACTTGGATTCACGCACACCATCCCTAAGTAGTTAAACGATATATTTAAATCACAAAACTCACCAAATGACCATAACATATCAAATTAGAAAATTAGAATTTACCTGAATAAGATTTTCTGATCGGGCTTTAGTTTACCTGAACTCACATAGAAGTCTAGAAGTAAATCCCTGAAATCAAAAATATACTTTACCCCGGTCAAACAACAAAAAAATTATAATTGTAAATAACACAACCTTTTAAATAAACAAAAAACACTTACTAATAAAAATTTATGAACATGAAATGCACAAATATAAAACCCTAGAAACCAAAACGAAACCCCACCTACCTATTAACGTACAAGGAACAAAGAGAACAGAGTTTCAAGGGAGGGATAAGACATGAAGAAAGCCAAAGGTCCCTTTGGTCGGCTGCTTCTCATTTCTCTGATTTCTCTCTATTCCATCACTGCCGCTGTAAAAGATGACGTGATCAACAACCCAAACACCATAGATTTACTGGAGGGTGATTTGTGAGTGGTGATGTTGGGTGTTTATGTTTAGGAATTCCAGGAAGAGGCCAATGAAGAATAATAAGTAATTGCCTTGTGTTTGAAAATTAGGGTTTTGAAAGTTGGATCTCAATTCAATTCAACTTTTAAACCGGATTGTGGGAATAGGGTAGTTGGGCGGGATTTTGTTCGCTAACATTTTATGCAATAGATGCTTGGACCATGCGTTAAAAATGGTTGTACCTCTTAATTTTAAGAGTTTTTTTTTTGTGAAATTACCCTTTGTCCTTCCTATATGTATTATAATAGAGTATATATATATATATATATATATATATATATATATCAAAGTTAAAATTAGTAAAATAAAGAAAGGAAAAATATAATATAAATACCTGAATAGTTTAATAATTAAAATGCCCGAAAACAATAACGGGTCGGGTATTAGACATTGATAAAGTAACGAAAACCGAGTTGTTACAAAAAAGAAGGTGCACCAAGGACGATTAGGTCCCACACCAAATCAGGCAAAAGTAGCATGAAGACCTTCAAATCTTCATGGGAAGATACAAAAAAATAATACTTAGACTACAATGGTAACATGAAACCTTTAAAGAAAAAAAGCTTATGAGAAGATTCTGTGAAAATATTTCCCAAATTATGAAAGAAGCTTTCAAAAGAACTAAAGCTTACCTTCGAGGGGAAGAAGCTTTGGACAACCAATAAACGAGAAAACATGACCATGGAAATTGGAACAAAAGGCAAAAAGCCTCGATTCCAATCCTTTGTCGAGAGGCATCCACAAAAGCACTAGGAGCATAGAAGGTCAGATGACATAATCCACCATTCTTGACAAAAAAGACCTCAAGAGAAGGATAATCTGATTTTGTCGGTGTTAACCGAAACCCCACAAGAGATATTGCAACCAAGGAGGTTAATCACAACTTTCGTCCTCCTCGTCCATTCTCTAAAGTCAAAAAGAAAACGTGATGCGGGAAAGTTTTATGCCTTTCACAATGATATTGGCCATCATACCAATGATTGTTTCCAACTGAATAAGCGTATCGAAGATGAAGTTCAAAGAGGTGAGTCAGCTCACATACTTAAATATCCCAAGGGGGGCAGAGGGGGAGAAAGTGTAATTTGGAGTAAACATGGTTCAGATTTGTAACAAGAGGCAATGAACGCTATCTTGGAACCAACAAAGCATAGCGTCCCTCCAACCGATCCTCACAACAAATTCATAACTCCGGTCACCGTGGAAGTTCAGCTAAATGGCTTCTTCATAGACGGAGCCTGTATGAACTGTGGGGCAGCGATAGAGGTGATGTATGAAAGATGCTTCCTTCAACTTCCTCAAGAAATAAAGAAACAACTCCAACACACTAACAACTCAAGCTTCACCGGAGAAATGATTGTTCCACTTGAGAAGCTCACTTTGGATGTCCAGTTTATAGATAATGATCTCTCTCGAGTAGAGACACTTACCTTCACAGTGGTTAGGTACCCTTAAAATTATAATGTCCTCATAGGACGAACATAATTACTACTTTCGATCTCGTAGTAACTACACCTACGGGTATGATGAAGTTCCCGACCATGGGAGGAATAGCTACTACCGTACCAACGCAAGAAGCTTTACTCATAGCTGCTACTGAAGAGTCATGGGAGCTTGAAGAAGACATGCAGAATAACCATGTCCAAGAGCTAAGCATCAAGTCAGCTTACCCTGAACAATTATTAAAATCAATAGTAAGCCCCCCCTTAAACTACGAGTAAGATCACAACTGTAACAACTCGGATATTCTATTTACTATTTTGTATTCGTAACCTGACCCGTTTCAATGTTTCAGGAAATTTTATTTAGTTATTCTAATGTTATTGTTTAATTATTTATTTAATTTATATAAAAAACTTTCAAATATATACAATTTAAACCCTAGACTAAACTTTAACCCATACTTCAAGGAACATACTAACCTTCTCTTAAAATATTACACACAACCCGTTAACCCATCAAACCTAACCGTATCCGTGACCCATATTGCGTATCTAGAGACCCAATCCTCTAGCTTGGACTACAATTTATGACATAAATTTGGTAAATGAATCAACAACCTTATTATTCATGCCATAATCGGCATACCGACACTCCTAATTTGGAAATTAAATCGTTTATTCATGCCATAACCAAACCGACCCAACTTGTTAATCAATATGTGTTGGGTCATGATTTGGTTAGACTGACGCATATCTAAAGGCCACGACATGATCAAGACTAAAGTGAAATAATCTAGAAGAGTCGAAGCATTATACAAGATGGAATTTACGGCTTGGAGCATGTAATACCAAAATCCATAGGGATTTCGGTTTGCATAGGGTTAGTAATACAGAAATCATGTTGATTTCTGCTAGGGTTTAGTTAGTCTTGGTCATTGGGCCTCTTGTAAATGCTAACTATATAAAATATGTTTAATCATCTTAGGGTTAATGGTTGTTGAGCAGAACTAAAGATCTCTCTCATACTTTCATAGTCACCATCAAGAGAGCAATACCGATTTGTGTAATCTCATGTACCAGGCGATTTATTAATATAATCGTGTGGATTTGGAGTATTATTGTGTTCATCATATTTTTATTAGTTCGTATTATTGTTCTTGAATAACCAAGGTATTTGTATTCCGCAGAAATATCGTGTTTGAGTTGATATCATACTGTAGTGATCCAGATTCGGGACTTACAATTGGTATTAGAGCCTTAGACCAATTCAGGCTCGTTATTGTGATATCAAGGATTCAAGATCTTGATTTATGTGTGGTTTGGTTGTATTTCCAGCGAGCTGTTGATCGGAGAAGAGAAAGGATTGTTTTTGGTGAAAGATTGACTTTGTTTTGGAAACAAATCAAATCCCACTAAAGTCGGGAGTTTGTTACTGTCAACGTCAAACTGAATCTCTAGTTTTCGGCCAAGGAAATTAGTTCTCGGGTAGTTTTATGGGTTTCCGGCCAATCTTTCAAGTCTTTTGTGAAATCTGATCGTTTTCGGCCAGATTTGAGGGTAGTTTTATGGGTCTCCGGTCAACACTTTTTGGTTCTCGGTCACCAACCTGAGTTCTCGATCCACACATTCAGTTCTCTGTCATTTTCAAGGGTTCTCGGTCGAAGCTCGTTTTCGATCACCTGAGTTCTCGGTCATTTTTGTTCTCTGTCTATTTTTGTTCAAGATCAACAACAAGGGTTCTCGGTAAAAAAAAAATTCTTATTTTGGGCGGGAAAATTTTTCTTGAACGGAATTTTTTTCAGAATACTCCTTATAAATAAAAATTCACTTTTGAAAATTTTGGCAAAAATAATTTTTTTTGGTGATTTTCGGTGAATTTTTTGGCGAGAAAATCGGAAAATTTGTCTTGAACAAAATTTTTCCTAGACGCTTCTTTTGAGTGGGACATCTTTCTTGAGGATTTTGGCGATCATATTTTCCCGAAAAAATTTGTCAGGAAAATCAGATTAATTCCTTTAATTACTCAATGGATTCTCTGTAACCCATCTCAATGTTTGGAAGTACTCTTAATCAGTCTACTCCCTCACAAGTAGTATTTCAGAGTTCGTCTACAGAGGTAAGTTTTCAATCATGTTCTCAAGATTGCATTAATAAAATAAAATTAGATAACCTCCATAATGATAACTTGATTAAAGACATGAAAAGAGTAAAATCTGAAAACTTTAAACTTAAGAAAAATGAAAAAGCTTTCCTAGACAAAATAGAAGCACGGAAAAAGGACATCTCTAAGCTTAAGTTTGATTTGAGTATAAAAAGTTGTCACCACCTAGATGCCAAACAGGAAATCCCTGAACTAACTTTTAAATTGGAAGCCTCCAAGTTAGAAATTCTGAATCTAACTAGTAAATTTAAAAGGGCTGAACTAAACTTTAAAAAATTCGAGGGTTCAAGTAAAGTAGTCAACTCAACGATTGAAAATCAATTATGCTGGAAAGAAAACGAAGGTGAGGGTATAGGATATAGTCAAGTACCCTCACCATACAATGACAACTATACTAGTATTCCTCTTACCAAAGAGCAGGAAGAAAAGGTAAATAACATGAAGTATGGTAAACAGGTTCAATCTGAAATTGTTGGATTAGGATCCCTAGAGGAAATCAAGCCTGTGTTTAAATGTGTGAATAATTTTGATGCTTCTACTTCATGTGCAGATATAGTAAATGATGTTGCTTCTGATAGTAAAGGGGTTCAGGCTAGTGAAAATGAATCTTAGTCTAACGTGTCATCAAACTCAGATGACACGACAACACAAAATCTTAGTCTCGTCCTCATAGATCCTCCGGATCTCCATGTGTTGATAAATCATTAGGTTATATTTATATTAAGAGGCAAACATGCTACCACTATGGCACACCAAGACATATAGCCAGAAATTGTGTTCATCGTCTATATGTTCCCTATTACAAGAAAGATCAGAAGGCTTCACCAAGGGGCAAGAAGAATGGGAAAACCTTTCCTAAGAACGAATTCCAACATGAGGCAAGTGCTTCCGTTGACATTAGAAGAAGAATGAAGGCGTGTTTCTTCTGTGGGAACAGCGGGCTTTTGGCAAAGGAGTTCACTACCGTGCTGTTAATATACAAGCATCTCTAGTAAAAGATATATGGTTTTAACCGAATCCAGTAGTTAAACAAAATGCTTATTTTACAAAACCATGGATTCACAGATACTCATGGATTCAAAGTTAATATGACAGGTTTTCACTCAAATGATTTAGAAACTGTTAAATGAAAAATAAATTTTTAGAAGTCAAAGAGTGTTGAGAGTTCTAAGAATTCGAATTTGAATTGTTCCACTCCAAAGTCTGTTCTTTTTAATTTCACTAAACCAAGACAGATTTGTAAACTTAAAACTCAGCAAACAGAATTTGTAATGTCAAATGATTCTGTTAAAGATGGGAAAGATATGACTTGGCAAGAGGTCACATATGTTGATGCTCAAGGGAACCCCAAGACATTTATTACTTGGGTTCCTATGTCCAACTAATCCCGCTATGCGTGTAGGAACAACCACAAATTCATTGTTTATTAAATGGGTTGTTCCAAACACATGACATGCAAATATCCATTTTGTATCCTTAAACCACAAATGGATTATTTGTTGCCTGGATGGGATTTTAGGGTGATAGAAAATTTTTAATATGCTCTCTAAGTGCGTAGGAACAAATCAGGGAATACATTGCATATTAAAAGGTGTGTTCCAGACATTCAATTCGCAAGGATACAGAATCTCAAAACAAGCTTATTCTTAATGGGAGATTCTCACAAATGGGAAAATGATGTCTTGAAGATAAAAGGTAACCGTATCATTTTGGTACGAAAGATGATCAGTCAAAGGATTTTAATTTTGTTTTTTTAAAAAATACAAAAATATGTTCACGTATAGTTTTTCAAGTATAGTTTTTTAATTTGTTTTATTTCAAAATGTGAAAATGACTTGATCGTACATGAGAAATGATAGTACATCAGTTGGCTGACTATCACACTTAATCTTATTTTATAATTAAATACTACGTTTCGAGGATTGAGTCTTTTTGATGATAAATTTGTACATATTTTATTTTTGCACAAATTTAGGAAGAGAAAAATCAAAAAGTTAAAAAGAGTGTGTGTGTGTGTTTGTTTTTCAAAACAAAAAGTTAAAAAGAATGTGTGTGTTAAAAATAATAAAAAAATAATTACTTTCGCTTAAAATTATGTCGGCTGCTCAAGTTTGAAGGACATATACTTGTATATGTTTGGTCCTGTCATCTACACATAGATTCACAAGATAGCCATTTACGTAAAGACTGAAAGCATCTGGGGCGATTGTGATATTTTTTGTGTTTTGAATTATTTCACTTAAAACTATGTCGGTAACTCTAAGTTGGAAAGACATGTATTTTCATACGTGTATGGTCATGTTAACCACTAGTGGACATACGGGATAGCCATTTACTTGAAAACCTAAGAGTGACCGGGGTGACTGTGTTTTAAACTGTCTTATGTAATTCTCTGGGAAGTGATATGATTATTTAGTTAACAGCATTTTGGATGCTTCAAAATATTTTCAAATGAAAATTGATCCAACCTTTGGAAAATGACAGAATAATGGTTTTAGTGTGCCTAACGGGTGAAGTTATTAAGCTTAAACGGCAATAGAACAGTCACTAATTTGTATGGTAGCTTTCCATGAAGCGTAAATTTGAAGTGATATAAACAAAATATGCTAAACTTACTGTGGAGAGTCATTTTGAAAAAATGTGTATGTCTCCATATACATCTCTCCGAAGGATAGGAAGAAAAGAAATTACCCAGTCATACACGAGCCCGTTAGTGTCCTGATCACCAAAAATATTGTGCTATTATGTTTATTATTAATAAAAAAGAAAAAAATAAAATAAAAAAGAAAAAAAGAATTATGAGTTTGCATGTTGTGCTGTTAAAAACATGGTATTTCAAAAGCTTAAAGGTGAAACTAGATCTACAAGAGTGGGGCATTCAAATAAGTCCTAAATACTCTGAATGAATGACATTTAAGTCCAACATTCAACCTTGAAGCTTAACATCGTATTTTTATGTAAAGAAAATCTTTTCGATCAAGCACTAGGGGTTTGGAGTAAAATTGAGGTGATCTGGGGAAAGCCAAATACGCATTGAGAAGAGATATGAGGCATCATAGGTCCATGAGTGATGTCCATCTAAGCTTTATGCCGAACTAAACCTAATTCATATCACTGATGCAATGAAAATCATGCTAAATTCGTTATACATGCTATCAACCTGTTTCTTTATGTCATAATACACTGAACATGAATCTTTGTGAAAACACCTTAATTAATAAGATTCCATGTTCGGATCTTTTCATAAAGGCCGCAGTTTTATAAGAAACTGAAATTTGATCCCAAATTTTTGCTAAATTACAAGAAGACCTGGTGATTAAATTTGCTTTATTTGTTGTTTTTGGTTTTATTTTATTTCATTTATTTTTTTTCTTTTTTCCTTTATTACTCATGTCGAAAAAAATGTGTTAAGAAATCGTTTTAAAGCTAGCTTTAGTTTTTGTCTTCAGCTCATGAAATCTGATGTCGGTTATTGTGTCATAGTTAGCTTAGCTGGTATGATCTCATCTCAAGTTTTTTCAAGAAAATCATAAAAATCAGAAAAATAAAAATTACAAAAATTATGTCTGTATTATTTTGTTTTATTTAATTGTTTTCAAAATATTTTGGTTGATCTTTCTATCGAAGTTGATTGTTCTTTCAAGACTGATTTCTTTCAACGAAAGCATAAGAAGTATCTTAGATTCACATTGGAGGATGCTGTCAATAAGGGGAGATGGTAGAGTATTGGATGCAGATGCTGAAGCTGCTGATCATGCTTTATAAAGATTCTGAATGTTTTGAAAGCATCAGTCTAAGGAGGAGATTGTTGGGTCACGATTTGGTTAGACTGACGCATATCAAAATGGCCACGACATGATCAAGACTAAAGTGAAATAATCTAGAAGAGTCGAAGCATTATACAAGATGGAATTTACGGCTTGGAGCATGTAATACCGACATCCATAGGTATTTTGGTTTGCATTGGTTAGCAATACAGAAATCATGTTGATTTATGTTTGGGCTTAGTTGGGCTTGGTCATTGGGCCTCTTGTAAATGCTAACAACATAAAGCATGTTTAATCATCTTAGGATTATTGGTTGTTGAGCAGAACAAGAGATATCTCTCATACTTTCATAGTCACCATCAAGAGAGCAATACCGATTTGTGTAATCTCATGTACCAGGCAATTTATTAATATAATCGTGTGCATTTGGAGTATTATTGTGTTCATCATATTTATATTATATCGTATTATTGTTCTTGAATCACCACGGTATTTGAATTCCGCACAAATATCGCGTTCGAGTTGATATCATACTGTAGTGATCCAGTTTCGAGACTTACAATATGCATTATCACGAACATCATAATTCAATTAAACATACATATACAACCCATATACCCTCGCCGACAAAACCCTTGTAACCAATTGAATTAACATCGTTGTTTAGTTAGTGTTCTTGAGCTTGTTATTGCCGGCCACTGTCGTCACAATTTAACCATCGTATAACTTTATAGGTAATTAATTATATGTTTCTTCTCATCGTGATGTCTATTACATTAACCCCATAATCAATCGGCCAAACATACAACGTTTTGGCCGATTGATTGTGCTAGGGTTTATATAGGTTTCTTGTTCGCATATGTGTGTTCATATAATATTAGTTCCAGGGGTTATAACCAGTTGACACCCACGCCCAGATGGCTAGGGTAGTTGGGTTAGCACTCGGACCGTGTAAGGCCCCGTTACCGGTGCCTCACTTTAGCGTCAGATTTACTCGTAAACACAATTCCTACAAATCAGAGTTAATTAAAATTTTCGTGGAATATATAAACTTCAATTAATCTTTACAAAAAAAAAATACAAACTTGTCTTTAAATCATAACATAAAACATCGTGTTAAAACATCAATTCTTTTATCATTAGATGCCAGCCATTCAATCCATGCATTGTGCCTGTCCTCGTGCTAGCTCTTTAAACCTGTTTACCTGCGTGCATACTAAAAGTCAGCTATGCTGAGTGAGTTCTAGTTAATCAAGCAACATACCATACAACCACTACATACATTATATACATATCCGAACACATAGTCCGTTATCTAACCTATTCATCTTACCGCTTAACCACTTAACTGCCCTCTAACGACTTAGCCACTTGTTTACGGAAGCACATAGAGTCTTTCTCTCCCACACACTCACGTTATTCCACTTAAAAACGAAGGCATATATAGGCTTACCCTACCACGCACTCAAGTTATGCAACTTTAATAATGAAGGCACGTATAGGCTTACCCTACCACGTACTATCGTCATGCCACTAACACCCTTACTAGATCCTTGCCACTTCTACCACACTCTACCTTTACTTGTCTATTACACACTTTCTGTCATTACATCATTCACATAATAACCAAGTTACATCATGACATTTATACACACTAATAACCACTTGAAGATCATTCCCATTGGCGGTACGCGCAATATCCGAAGTTCGTTCATGCACCGACAAACATTGATAAATAACTCGTATATCATCTAAAGCATACACTAACCACTTAAGGTAAGTGTATTCATACTCCACGTCGAGTATGCAAACAACCCCGAAAACATAACAAGGAAGTGGGACTAGAAACTCACCTGAACTCTGTTTCTTTCTCCGTTAATTGTAAATCCCTTCTTTAATTGAGCTCGGCTAACTTATATAAGTTACACGAATCTATACTCATCTGATCTAATCTAATGGCCTTGTATTAGATTACTTTTACTTAGCATTTTTAGGGGTTTTCATTTATTTTAACCTTCTAGTATTTATCTCTTAGGTCCATACAATGCATACCATCACATGTATACACATATATGTATATATATACAGGTCACCATGTATCCGGGTCTCAATATAAGCGAACTTAGATATAAGCTAACTTAGATTTAAGCGAACTTGGATACACGTGAACTTAGATTTAAGCGAACTTTTTATCAGGCGACTTATATGTGGAGAACTTAACAAGCGAACTTACTCAACAGGCGAACTTACTGCAGTGAAGTTAATAGCAGCAGCTACTTGTTTGATTTTAACCCAGTAACCGTTTCTGTTTCAGCATGAAAACCATTGATATGATACTAACCAAACCCGTAAACACTGCCATGGTCATTTTTGGATAAGACTCGGCCCAGAAAAGCATAAAGTTTGGACCATTAGGCTTAAAAACGTTAAATACTAGATTTAGGGTTTTTCTTGAATGAGCCGTTCATAACCGTAGGTTCGTTAAGTTAATTTTAACATCAAGTTTTCTACTTTAATACTCGTTCATACCCGAACTACTCTAGGTTTACGTTTCGTGGCTAACCGTTCACGAAAACATAAACTTTAAAGATCAAGAACGTACCTTTACGTGTTTTAAATCTACGATTTTGCTTGGTTATGAACTTTGATCTTGTATATAGCTTGTACGTGCAAGATCTATTAATATACAGGCTCGGTTTGGTCTCGGGTTGCTCCTTAGCTCACGGCCGTGTATGGTGCAGGAAGTATGTTGTGAAACCCTATGATCTCCGATCTAAGGATTAATTAATTAATAAACGGATCTAGTTCATTATTGCTCTTATACCTTATATGTATATATTATTAGTTCTATTAGGTGTATATAGTATATATTAGATGGAATAGATTAAGAGAATGAAGTTTGGATCGAGAGGAAACTTGGGCAGAGGTTCAATACCTTAATTACCAAACTTCCATTATGCAGAGGATAAATCCTCTATTTATAGGAAGATGAGCCTAGTTCGTTACACATTCCGTAACGAACAAGCCTCCCACTTCGTTACAATACATTAAATAAACAACTTTAACGAAACACCCCCCGATTCGTTAAACAACCTTAACGAATCAGGAGGAACTTAACTTAAGGTCTAGTTCGTTAAACATCCTTAACGAACTAGACAGTTCCTCGAACGAACTAGCTTAGATTAATAATATCTTTTACATTAAATTAAACGATAAATACAAAACGATAAATACAAAGACTTGACACGCAAAACCATGTACTAACAAACACCCCCTCGTCTTGAGCTCTTTGTCTTTAATTTACTTGAAGAGTCTTCTCTGCCAATCTCTGCAGCTGTGAATACCATGTTCAAGACACACAAGAACAACGCGTTGAAACTGCATTGTTCGGTCATAGTCTTCACGACACTCTATCAATATCTTATTCTTAAATAGCACGTCATTGTCGGTCTCTATCAAATTCACGAGCCTCATCGGATCAATGATCTTTATCAGCTCGGTCTTTAAGCCTTTACCCAATACATTAACGACGTTGCCATTTCGGTTGTCGTAATACCAGCGATTGAAAGATAAATACATATGTTGGTTTAGCGTCTTCACCGGTACACGCTTCATAGTTCTTGATGGCTTTACCTTAAGTACCAACTTCCTTCAACCTGTCCTTGGATCAATCTCATCGAAACGCTTGCGAGATGGAACCTGCGGTTTAAGGAATTGTAACCCGTGGTTCACCTCAAACAGCAAAGGTTAGTGAATACAACTTGCTTGGTGATTCCCACCACGGTTAATAAACGGTCGACACGCGAGGGTCCGAACATCCCAACGCGGTAATGAAAGAACGTCAGTAATCTTCTCATAATACTGAATGCCGTTCTCCCATTTGATAATACAGACCTTTAAATCGGAATCATAAAGTCATGAAATAATGTCACCTCACACTTTAGATACGGCCTTAAAGGATGTCATCTAATTAGCTTGAGCACGAGCGACAGCTTCAACTTTCAGCTCTTGATCAACATATCGGAATGTATCAATAATCTTACGAGCTTTCTTGTCCCAATAGACACACCATCTCTGAATGTCAGCAACAAACGGATCGGGCTTTGAATCGAATCTTGTATCAGACGCGTTCTTGTCCTTTGATAACTTATCCAAATGGTCTTCGGCTTCTTTAATGTTTTCTACAATAAATACCGGAGAACCCTGATCAACGTTAGAGTGTTGAAATAAGTCAGGATACTCCTTAGCCGTTACATCCCCAATCTCCACCTCCTCGTCCTCATAAATAAACTCAGTATACATCTGAATATTCGGATCATCAAAGACCTCTTCATCATTCACGACCTCCACATCATCCTCAGCCTCTAACACGGTTAACTCATCATCATTCAGACCAAGCAGAATAGAAATCTGCTCTCGTGTTAGAGATTTCTCAACAAACTGTCCTACAGAAATCTCATATGCATTAACAATTCTTCTAACCACCCCCGCACTATAAAAAAAATGACAGTATCAACCTTAATCATCTCAATGGGTGTAGCAGCTGTGGTATCATGATAAGCGATTATCTGTTTTCCCGAATCACCAGCTGCACTTGTACCAGCACCAGAAGACGAGCCGTGAGTTTGTTTAGGCTCACTTCCTCCCGTACCCGAAGCATCTGGATCTTCATCCTCATTTTTAAGCTTCTTTAGTTCATCGTCCTTGCATGTTAGCTGCAAGATAAGATCCTCTTAGTGTTTTATTTTCACCCCCTGAGACTCAACAATCTCACGGAGGGCTTTAGTCTCTTTTTGGCAAAAGGATACATTACTCACAAGCTTCTTTTGGTTCTCCATCATACGATCTTGAGTCATTCGGTCAGAAGACATTTGATTTTCATACAAATGGAGTAGACACAGATATGAAAAATCCATTGGTGGTGGAGGCATCATCATCGGTGTAGGAGAGACCACCGAAGTAGCAGTCGTAGGTCAGAATCATACCAAGCCTAGGATCCATCGTAAGCATGGCCGTCAAAGTTAATTCCGGAGTGCTAGTAGTAAGCGGCACTGCAGGCCTTTGAGGAATGGACGACCCTGGAGGTTGAACTCCAAATGAGATTCTAGCACAAGCTGACACACGTCGCTTAGACGACCCTTCTCCAACCAACTCTTTCCCTTTCCTTTTCTGTTGAGTAGCTAAAGCAGCTTCAATCGCAGCTTGTTGTTGAGCATGAGCGTCACCATCATCACCATTACGACCATCATCATCATTATCAACACCCTCGTTCCCACCTACTCCTTCCTCACGCTCAGAATTCGAGTCGTCGTGGATCCAGCGATCATTGAGGACATTCATAATCTAGATTCACCAGATGACCAATCAATCTTTTAAATCATGGAGGAGGATCTTAATGGTACTCCTTCATCCTTTTCACAGTATCTGCTTTCATGTGATCCAATGTAAATTTATCCTCAACTCGTGTTGGATCAATTACAAAATCCCGAATAGCATCTTGAACAAACAATAGGATGAATCAAGGATATATTAAGAAATTAGTGCGTTGTTTCATAGTAAGACAATTCTCATTGAGATGATCGAAGATCATTTCAGAGAAGTTGAAATGCTTATTCAACACTAAAGCAGTGAATGCCGATTGAAGCATTATACGGCATTCATCAAACCCTCCCTTCCGTCCACCAAGGCAGTGAATAAGAACGTGTAGTAAATACTGGTAAGTAGGACACACGTATGCCTTGTTATACATGGACTCATCCAAATCACCAGAATAAAGTAAACGACCAAATAACCCTTTAATCAAGTCTTTGTGGTACTCACTAGGGTCATCAATGGTGTCATCGAACCTCAGCGCCCTTCTAACAGTCTCAATGGATACTACAACCGGTCTCGCATTAACCTCAGCAGCAATGTGGTTCTCAGTTTCCAAATAACGAGCAGTACTCCAGAATTGGCGAACAATGCTGAAACAAACACCTGGCTTCGCAGTGACAGCATACTGAATGCGTGAGCGACGTACGAATGCTAACATTTCTCCAAATACATCCTCGTCAGCAAAATCCGTATCAACAAAGGCACAAACGTTGTATCTTTTCTCATACGGCAGTAAAGGAATATGTTGTGCTTGTTGATGTTGTTGAGGTGCATTAACGGGAGGATGTTGATCCATGTTATCAGCCATTGCACTATATAAACAAACCTGAGAATCAGCGATAATGAATAACAATAATAATAATAACTCTCATATCATATAATTAAAATTAAAAAATTTAACTAATATAATAACTTTTAATTTAAAATAATATTTAAAATTAGTCATTTAAACTAATTTAATATGTCATTCGTTAAAAAATTCTAATTTGTTATAACGAATTGGTGATTCGTTATGATGAATTACTGCTTCGCTATCAAGTAAATAATTCACGAATTAGGTTTAACGAATCACTAATAAAAGTTAACGAATTATGTTTTAATTCGTTATAAATAAAGAATGAAAATTTGATTCGTTATAATGTATGATTCGTCCTCCTGATTTGTGTTTTGTATAACGAATTGGACACGAATGAGTTCCAATTCGTTAAACAATAACGAATGGCCAATTAAGCTTAATCTTTGACTGAACTGGTCAAGGTCAAAATTACTAAGAACATAAACAGTCAAACCTTCATAACAGAATTCAATACAATCATAATCGACGATATAAGACCAAATCAATGATCACAAGGATCTCGGAATCACATCGCCGGTATAATGGTATTGATTTTATGTACCAAATCGTAGTACAAATTGGGTAAATAAAGGTTTATCAAAAACTCAAAAACCCGATAAGTTAATCAACAAATAAACCCATCAAATCGTCATCAAATGTGACGAAAATCATTATGCCTTGATCGTCTATACCTTAAGATTCAGAATATATGAACACAACACGATATAACGATGATTGATTTTTTAGAGAAAATTTTGCTAGAGTAACAATAGGGAAAGGAAGAAGAAAATGAATAGTGTAGACGAAACGTCTTCACGAATCCCCATATATGTCTGACATTACACATTCTCCAATGAAACGAATCATCTGATTCGTTTGAAATTTGAAATAACGAAATCAGGTGATTCGTTAAGATAACATGTGGCTTAACGAATTAGAGTCAATTTGTTAAAGTTTAAGACGAACAAATTAACGAATTAGCTTTAATTCGTGTTCAATTCGTGTAATTATGCTTAACGAATTAGAACTCATTCGTTAGAGAGTGGCGGAAGCGAATTAGGTTAACGAATTAGAATGCAATTCGTTAAGAATGACCTAATTCGTTACACATAAATAACGAATTACATTTATTTAATTTTAAATTAAATACTTAAATCAATTAAATCAAAATATTAATTAAATAAAGAAACCAATTTACTTAAGTAAATCAACGACAACCCATATATCGATGAGCGAATACCTTTTCATGTGATCTGCTTCATCCTTTTCAAAGTATCTGCTTTCATGTGATCCAATGTAATTTTATCCTCAACTCGTGTTGGATCAATTACCAAATCCCGAATAGCTTCTTGAACAAACAATAGGATGAATCGAGGATACATTAAGAAATTAGTGCGTTGTTTCATAGTAAGACAATTCTCTTTGAGATGATGGAAGATCATTTCAGAGAAGTTGAAAGGCTTATTCAACAGTAAAGCAATGAATGCCGATTGAAGCATTATACGGCATTCATCAAACCCTCCCTTCCATCCACCAAGGCAGTGAATAAGAACGTGTAGTAAATACTGGTAAGTAGGACACACGTATGCCTTGTTATACATGGACTCATCCAAATCGCCAGAATAAAACAAACGAACAAATAACCCTTTAATCAAGTCTTTGTGGTACTCACTCGGGTCATCAATGGTGTCATCGAACCTCAGCGCCCTTCTAACAGTCTCAATGGATACTACAACCGGTCTTGCATTAACCTCAGCAGCAATGTGGTTCTCTGTTTCCACATAACGAGCAGTACTCCAGAATTGGCGAACGATGCTGAAACAAACACCTGGTTTCACAGTGACAGCATAATGAATGCGTGAGCGACGTATGAATGCTAACATTTCTCCAAATACATCCTCGTCAGCAAAATCCGTATCGACAAAGGCACAAACGTTGTGGCTTTTCTCATTCGACAGTAAAGGAATATGTTGTGCTTGTTGTTGTTGTTGAGGTGCATTAACGGGAGGATGTTGATCCATGTTATCAGCCATTGCACTATATAAACAAACCCGAGAATCAGCGATAATAAATAATAATAATAATAACTCTCATATCATATAATTAAAATTAAAAAATTTAACTAATATAATAACTTTTAATTTAAAATAATATTTAAAATTAGTCATTTAAACTAATTTAATATGTCATTCGTTAAAAAATTCTAATTTGTTATAACGAATTGGTGATTCGTTATGATGAATTACTGCTTCACTATCAAGTAAATAATTCACGAATTAGGTTTAACGAATCACTAATAAAAGTTAACGAATTATGGTTTAATTCGTTATAAATAAAGAATGAAAATCTGATTCGTTATAATGTATGATTCGTCCTCTTGATTTGTGTGGTTTGTATAACGAATTGGACACGAATGAGTTCCAATTCGTTAAACAATAACGAATGTCCAATTAAGCTTAATCTTTGACTAAACTGGTCAACGTCAAAATTACCAAGAACATAAACAGTCAAACCTTCATAACAGAATTCAATACAATCATAATCGACGATATAAGACCAAATCAATGATGACAAGGATCTCGGAATCACATCTCCAGTATAATGGTATTGATTTTATATACCAAATCGTAGTACAAATTGGGTAAATAAAGGTTTATCAACAACTCAAAAACCCGATAACTTAATCAACAAATAAACACAACACGATATAACGATGATTGATTTTTTAGAGAAAATTTTGCTAGAGTAACAATAGGGAATGGAAGAAGAAAATGAATAGTGTAGACGAAACGTCTTCACGAATCCCCATATATATCTGACATTACACATTCTCCAATGAAACGAATCATCTGATTCTTTTGAAATTTGAAATAACGAATCAGGTGATTCGTTAAGTTAACATGTGGCTTAACGAATTAGAGTCAATTCGTTAAAGTTTAAGACGAACAAATTAATGAATTAGCTTTAATTATTGTTCAATTCGTGTAATTATGCTTAACGAATTAGAACTCATTCGTTACAGAGTGGCTGAAGCGAATTAGGTTAACGAATTATAATGCAATTCGTTAAAAATGACCTAATTCGTTATACATAAATAACGAATTACATTTATTTAATTTTAAATTAAATATTTAAATCAATTAAATCAAATATTAATTAAATAAAGAAACCAATTGACTTAAGTAAATCAACGAGAACCCATATATCGATGAGCGAATACCTTAACGTGTTTTACGTGTTGAAACACTTAACTTAAAAAAAATAATATGTAAATAAAAAAGAAAAATCTTTTTGGTATTTTTAACTTTTAATGAAAAAGTTTTACAAGAAAAATATCCGAAAATTGAAATGTAAAGCAGGAAAATATTTTTGTGTTTTTGTATGAGTTTTCAAAAGCAGTATGTTTGAACCTGGATCAATCCTTAAACTATTAACAGATCTACGATCTGTACGAATAAGATTAATCCAAAATACGGATCTAGCTCATTATCACGTTTGATTGTATGTTATATGTATATAGATTATCAGTAGTATGTGTGTGTATGTATAATATTAAGATGAAGATCGAGAGTGATTCGGGCATTGGTTCGTTAATTAACTCTCAAAACTTATATTAATCTGTGAACAGTGTTCACTATAAATAGACAATGGAGTTAGTTCATTAACATCCCCTAACGAACTAACATCCAATTCGTTACATGCATTTAAAAGGAAAATAACTTAACGAATCACCCCTTGATTCGTTAAACATCCTTAACGAATAAGGAGGGATATAACTTATATCTAGTTCGCTAAACATCCTTAGCGAACTAGACTCTTACATTAATGAACTACGCATTAAAATAATTGTTTATTACATTAAACAAAAGACAAATACGTTAATGATAAATACAAAGACTCGCGACGCAAAACCGTGCTCTAACAGACACCCCTCGTCTTGAGCTCTTTGTCTTTACTTTACTTGAAACACTTGGACTGCCAGTCTCTGGAATTATGAATTCCGTTCTCATAACATACACGCACAACGTGTTGGAACTGCATAGCCTGGTCATAGTCTTCATTGCGCTCAAACAGAATCTTGTTCTTGTATAGCACATCGTTATCGGTCTCTGTTAAGTTAACCAACCACATCGGATCGATAATATCGATCATCTCAGTCTTTAAACCTGTACCAAGAACAATGACGGCCTCGCCAGTACGATTATCGTAGTACCAGCGGTTGAAGGATAAATGCATGTGTTGGTTCATTGTCTTCACCGGCATGCGCTTCATCGTCTTCGGCTACTTTACTTTAAGAACCCACTTCTTCCATCCCGTTTTTGGATCAATCTCATCGATTCGCTTGCGGATAGGAATTTGTGGCTTAAAATACTAAAAACCATGATTCACCTCAAACACAAAGTGTTGGTGAAAACGTTTTACATGATAGTACTCGCCGCGATTAATAAACAGACGGTACGCCAAAGTGCGCACATCCCATCTCGGTAATGAGAGAAGATCAGTCATCCTTTCGTAGTACTGGATGCCCTTCTCCCATTTAACAATGTATACCTTAAGATCAGATTCAAACATCCAAGAAAAATTATTACCTTGCACTTTTGACACGACCTTAAATGAGGTCTTTTGGTTGGCTTTGGCTCGTGCTGTAGCTTCTTCTTTCTGTTGTTGATCAACAATCCTAAATGCATTGATGATCTTACTTGCTTTCTTGTGTCTGAACCAACTCTCAATCTCCTCAAGAGATGGGTCGAGAAGCGAATCAGATTTCATATCAAAGACATTCTTGCCTTTGGAGTTCTTCTCAAGATGGTCTTCTGCTTCTTTAACCGTTTCTTTATTAAATACTGGAGCACCCTGATCAACATTGGTGTGTTGAAACAGATCAGGGTAATCCTCAACAGTCACATCCTCCATCTCAACCTGCTCATTCTCATATATATAATCCGTACTCATCTCAACAGTAGGATCATTTAGTATCTCATCATAATTAATTACCTCAACATCTGGCTCAGTTTCTCACACGGTCATCTCGTCTTCATTCAGACCAAGCAAGATCGTAATCTGCTCTCGTGTCAGCGACTTATCAACAAACTGCCCCACAGCTATCTCTTCAGCATTAACGATACTTTGAATCACCCCTTACCATCCATAAAATAACCGTATCAGCCTCAATCATCTCAATCGGTTTGGCAGCCGAATGGTCATGATAAATAATGATCTGTTTGCCTGAATCCTCAACAGAACTCGTACCCGCACCAGAAGCTGGGTCTTGAATTTGTTTAGTCTCACCACCAACATCAGACTCATCTGGATCCTCATCGTCATTCTTGAGCTTTTTCAGCGCATCATCTTTGCATGTCAGTTGCAGAATAAGCTCCTCTTGTTCTTTAATTTTCACCCCCTTGGACTGAACAATCTCACGAAGGGCTTTTGTTTTCTTTTGACAAAAAGAAACATAACTGAGCAGCTTCTTCTGGTTCTCCATCAGACGTTCTTGATTCATACGGTCAGCAGACATTTGATTTTCATAAAAATGAAGAAGATTCAAAAGCATGTCTGTCTGACGATTCGGTGGCATACCATACAAAGATGGATGAACTGGTTGGATTGGTCCTTGAGGCCTTGTAATTCACATAAATGAGACATCACTAGGTGGTGGTGGCCCCATGGACGGTGTTGGAGGAACAGTAGAAAGTGTAGAAGAAGGCATTTGTATTTCAGCTAAGGCCGTTTTTGGAATCATACCAAGCCTGTCATGAGGAACCATCGTCGTCGTCAAAGTCATCTCCGGAGTGCTAGTAGGAAGCGGCATTGCCGGGCATTGAGGAGTTGCAGGACAAGACGGTTGAACACCAAAAGAAACTCCAGCTCCAGCTGATACACGTCTCTTTGCTGAGCTTGCAGATGCCGGCTCTTTACCTTTTCGTTTACGTTCTCGTTGAGCTGCAATTGTAGCAGCTAACGCGACTTTGACTGCAGCTTGTTGTTCTCGGAGAGCTGCATCACCATCACCACCATTACCCTCATTATCTCCATCATCACCATCATCGTTCCCACCCGCTCCTCCCTCACGTTCGGAATTCGAGTCATCATGGATCCAGCGATCCTCGGGAGGACATACATAATAAGGATTTGCAGGATGACCAATCAATCTCTTGAATCTGGGAGGAGGAGATTGACGGTATAATTTCAATCTTCGCATTGTATCTGCCTTCAAATTATCCAATTTAAACTTATCATTCACATCATTCGGATCAAGCACCAAATCTCTGATAGCATCGTTGACAAACAATTGGACGAAACATGGATACATTAAGAACTTCACCCGTCGTTTTCCAGGAATACAATTTTCTTTCATATGATCGAAGATCAATTCAGAAAAATCGTAACGCTTGTTCAGAACAAGTGCAACAAATGCCGATTGTAACGCAACGCGGCATTCATCAAACCCAGCCTTACGTCCACCAAGGCAGTGATAAGAACATGAAGTAAATACTTGTATTGGGGACACAAGTATGCCTTATTATACATAGACGCAGTAATACTTCTAGCATAAAACAATCGTCTAAACAGTCCCTTGATCAGTTCTTTATCATATTCACTGGGATAATCAATGGTATCATCAAATTTTAACACTCGTCTAACTGTTTTAGCTGAGACGACAACTGGTTTGTTATTAACCAAAACAGCAATATGGTCCTCAGCTTCTACATATTGAGCAGTGTTTCAGAATTGACGAACAATGCTGAATCTAATATCCGGACTGGCAGTGACAGCGTAATGAATACGGGAACGGCGTATAAATTCCAGGTTACCACCATAGACATCCTCGTCAGGAAAGTCTGTATCAACGAAAGCTCACATATTATGCCGAGGGTCATAAGGAAGTAAAGGAACTTCCTAAGCTGGTTGATCAGCATCTTGAACTTGTTGTGCATCCTGAACTTGTGGTGGTGCATCAACAGGTGGATCTTGTTCCATCTTATCAGCCATAATCCTGAATAAATAAAATTGAATATCAGTAATATGAAAGTTTAGAAATCACACAAGTTTTATATACTTTAAGCATTTATATGTAAATTATATGTAATTATAGTTTTATCCCGTGTGTATAATCAAAATATCGACGCGGTTAGACCTTTGGAATATTTTATTACATTATGTAAGATAATTAATTTTTTGAAATGTCATACGTTAACACACAGTCTGATTCGTTATAAAATTGTAACGAATCAACTGATTCGCTATCAAGTAAATATTTTAACAAAGAAAAGCTAGCGAATTAACTATTAATGATAACGAACTAACTTCTAGTTCGTTTCAAATTGACGAATCCATATTTGATTCGTTAAGTGAATGATACGCTGATCTAGTTCGTGTGAATCCTTAACGAATTGGACACGGAGGAGTTCCAATTCGCTAAGGTTAATGAATGGTTGAAATTAGACTTAATCTTTAACTCTTATGGTCAAAGTAGCAAATCAGAGATCAATTATTCCATAATTGACGATGAGTAGCCGAACAAATGACTCTATAAGTCTCGAAAACTCATTGCGAAGCCAATAGGATCGTTTATGAGGTTCTAAACCAACAGATAAGTTAAGTTATGAACATAGCTTAAACATCCAAAACGACCAATAATTATTCACTCGGCAATCAAGCAATCAAGTTGTGATTAAAGATCACCAAGTGTGTCGGAACTCTATTCCGATCAAAATAATATCAAATTTAAGTATATTAACAGAGTACTATATCGATTATACAGGATTTAAAAAAAAGTAAAAACCCTGATATCAAAATCACATATTTACCCTATCAAAACTGTGTCATTTTTGATGAAAATGACAAAGATATGATCATCTATACCTTACGAATACAATGGTATACTCAAAAGTCCGAATTTCAAAGGTCGAAAAAATCAGGAAAAATTTGAACAAAGTATCTTTAGGTGTAACGAATATGAGGGAATAGTGTAGGACGGTTTGTTGCACGCCGTCCTATATACACTGACAAGCACGATTCTCGAAGCAACGAATCAGCTAATTCGTTTGAAATTTAAAATTAACGAATCAGTTGATTCGTTAACACGTGTCATGACGAAACAGACGTGATTCCTACCTAATTCGTTAGGTTATGTTTTAGCGAATTAAAGCCATTCGTTACAGAGTGCGGAAGCGAATGAGTGATAACGAACTAGAATGTAGTTCGTTAAAAATGGACTAATTCGTTAGACATAACTTAACGAATCAACTTGAGTTATTTAAATTTAAATGAATAAATAAATAAATAAAGGAATTAAATAAAGAATTTAAATATTATCCAATTACCTTAAAAGAGATTACCGAGGACCTTTATCCCGATAATCAAATACTTTAAAAACGTGTTTATCCTTTTAAAAACATTTAACTTAAAACTTATCGAGATCTCATATCTCGATCATCAAAAATAACTTCACTCGTTTCGCGTTTTTGAAACATAACTTAAAATAATTTAAGATAATCTGTAAAACGAAATAAAAAAAATATTTTTGGTATTTTGTAAAATATAAAGAATGTATTTACATGAAAAGAATCCGAAACAAGAAATATAAAATCTTTTTGTGTTTTATATGATTTTCAAAAGCAGTACATTTTTGTATTTTTGTTGAGTTTGAGCAGAGAATCATAGTGACCAAATTGCTCTTCCATCACAGTTTTGTATTTCAGCAAGATTATGACTGGTGTTAAGTCGGTCATTGGTATTGTTGTCCACTTAAATCTAATAACAAACTTTCAAGTGTTTTTGTGATATGATTAACGGTTCAATTAGAGCAAAAAATATCAAATACTATCAGCCTCTAATCTCGGTTCAAGCTTAATTTATTTTTGCCATATCACACCAACTTGACTTAAACCATTATAATGTTGATCAAAAATTTGATTTTTAAAGAAGTTTTATGAGCAATGCATTGATTTTCTGTTACTACGAGTTAATATGAACGAGTCCATCTGTCGGCTTACATACATTGTATCCCCTGGGGTCCGTTTCTTAATGGTATTAAGACGCGCACAAGGGAGGAACAATGTATGACTAACAACGAATTTTGATCAAGTCAGTAATTTTAGATTTGTACGAAGTACAACAGTGATCAAGTTTAATGACTTTGGGTTTGAACTAAAAGCGAGTGAAATATTCATGCATATGAATACCTAGATGATTAAGCCGCATAAAGACTCACAGTGTTCAGAACCTCAAAGCTTGTTATTTGCTTTATTTTACTTTTGGTGATCAAACAATTTTAAGGCTTGAGTATGACAGGTTATTACATTTCTGCCATCCTTACCGAGACTTTTGCTAGAGACTAACACCTCTTTCAATTTGGCGTTTCTTTATGTTTATATCACATACTTTACTCTACTTATTTTTATTAAGACCTACTAATGCACCAATGATTAAGCACTCGGTCTTTTAAGCTTATTTCTTGCTGGATTTGGGGTCAAGACAATCAATGTATTATCATTTTCTCCATTTGCTTCAAAAACTCAAAATTTTGAGGAACATAAAACAAAAATAAAGATAAATTTAATCGACCCAGTTTACTTAAGTCAATAAATAAATGGCTAACCTATCATTCAACGAGCAAATAATAGGACCAAAACATGCAAGCATGCTTCACAAACTTAAATAACTAACATAATTTTAGCGAGAAAATAATCTAAAAATGCATAACGAACGCCCCAACTATTTTCCATTATCAGGTAAATGACTATCCTGAAGATTCACACGAAACTATCAGGACCAAACATATACAAGTATATGTCATTCAAATGTAGATAATTGACATAATTTTCAGCAAACGCATGCAAAAATCTTTTTGGTTTTTCTCTATACATATAGTAAAAACACAATCTTTTTGTCTTTTTCAATTTCCTTATAAACAAAACAAACTTCACAATTTTTTTTTATTTTCGGATTATTCTGTACGAACTGAAATCACAATCTTTTCGGATTTTCAAATTTTAAAATGTTTTTGCTTTTTCAAAATATTTTAAAGGAAAACATTAAACAAAAGACATCACAATATTTTTGATTTTTCTAAATTTTCAAATGTTTTTTGGATTTTAAAAATATTTAATGTTTTTGGGTTTTGACTATACAAACGAAAAGCACAATATTTTTGAATTTTTTTTTAGTTTTTCACCCACTAAAACCAAAATAAATTTTAAAAGAAAAAATGACAGAAAATAAAGATAGTCATCCTTGTTTAAGGATATCAGCGAGGGTTTTCAATCTATTTAAACCAACCAAAAATTGAAAACGCGTTTTATCAAAAGGTTTGGTAAATAGATCGGCTTTCTGAAAGTCAGTATGTACTTTCTCAAGGTCAATCAACTTCTTCTCAAAGCAATCCCGTATAAAATGATTTCGAATTTCGATATGTTTTGTTTTTGAATGTTGTACGGGATTCTTTGTGATAGAAATTGCAGCAGAATTATCAATCAAAATAGGAGTTGTAAGAAACTTCAAATCGTAGTCGCGAAGATGTTATTGTATCCACAACTTATGAACAGCAACTCGAGGCTGCAACATACTTTGGCGGTTGAAGTGGAGACCGTTGTCTGCTTCTTACACTGCCAGGAAACAAGCCGGTTTCCTAAAAATTGACATCCTGCAGTCATTGATTTGAAGTAGATCTTGCAACCTCCATAGTCCGAGTCTGAGAAGGCAGTAAGCTCAAAGTGATCGTCCTTGGGGTACCACAACCCCATGTCTGGATTTCCCCTCAGATACTGAAGTATTCGCTTAACCGCAGCTAGGTGAGTCACTCTTGGACTTGCTTGAACCCTAGCATAAAGACAAACAGCAAACATAATGTCGGGGCGAGAAGCCGTTAGATACATTAAAGAACCGATCATGGCACGATAGAGTGTAGGATCAACGGTATCCTCCAATTCATCTGATGATAAATTGTGACCCACGGGGAGAGGAGTAGAAGGGGTTTTTCCGGCAGATGTCTTGAATCGGCTCAAGACATCGTTCACATACTTGTTCTAGTGAATAAAAATTCCGTTTGCAGACTGGTGAACTTGCAACCCTAGAAAGAAATTCATCTCTCCCATCGAGCTCATTTCGAACTTCGTTTTCATTGACTTCTCGAAGTCCTTACACAACGTATCGTTTATAGACCCAAAGATAATGTTGTCGACATAAATCTGAACTAGGAGAAGATCATCACCAACAGTCTTATGAAATAAAGTGCAGCCAATGGTCCCTCGCTTGAAGCCGTTATCAGTCAGATGGTCGGCGAGCATGCCATACCAAGCTCTCGGGGCTTGATGTAGACCATACAGGGCCTTGTTTAATCGGTAAACTCGGTCCGGATAATCAGGATCTTCAAAACCAGGAGGCTGTAAAACAAACATATCCTCGTGTAGTTCACCAATGAGAAAAGCACTTTTCACATCCATTTGATAGACCTTGCTATTCTTATAAGCAACATACGCCAGAAAGATTCGAATCGACTCTAATCTTGCAACTGGAGCATATACTTATGTGTAATCAATACCCTCTTGCTGATGAAAACCTTGCACCACTAAACGTGCTTTGTTTCTGACAATCACCCCTCGATCGTCTTTCTTACACTTAAATACCAACTTAGTCGGAATAGCATTCTTGACTCTAGCAGGTTTGTCGATTAAATACCAAACACCCAAACGTGCAAATTGCTGTAATTCTTCTTGCATAGCTTCTACCCAAGAAGGATCTTCAAGTGCCTTACGAGCTGTTTTCGGTTCTACTTGAGATAGAAAGCAAGTGAATTTTGCAAGATTTACAATTCCCGATGAATGTAAATCAACATATGCACACAATACGTTATTCTCACTTGACAAAGCAACTTGATGACGTGTTTGGACTCCCACATCAAGTTCTCCAATGATGTTTTCCTGTGGATGATAACCATGAGTCCGAAGAGTGGGATTCTCAGGAACAACAACATTATCAAATAAATTAGTGTAATGTTCACCAAGTTCAGGAGATGAAACATTATCAATGTCAAGTTCAATAACTTGATCTTCAGCATGATTATCATCATCAGAAGAAGATAAATTATCAATAGTAACTGGAGAAGAAACATGTGGTTCTTCAGTGGGAGCATCAGGTCGAACTTTAACCTCATTAGAACTTGAAAATCTTGGAATGGCCAAATGATCTTCAAAGTATGCTCGAACCAGATCCTCATCGATGTGTTCAATTGAAGAAGTAAATGAATTAAATAAGCCATCATAGTCAAACATCCAGTCGAGACCTTTCCCTTGAGGAGGAGTGGTGTACTTTTGACAGTCCACATGATACCATTCCTTAACACAACCAGATGTGAAATTAAATACTCTTTTTTTTTTGGAGATGCATATCCAGAGAAATAACCTTCGATAGCTTTTTCTTCAAATTTACCTACATCCTTCTTCAACATTGTACAAGGACACCCAAACGGTTCCAGGTACTTTAAATTAGGCTTTCGATTGTTCAAAAGCTCGTAACATGTCTTCTTGAGTCGTTTAACAGTTAAAACCCGATTAAGCGTATAGCAAGCTGTATTCACCGCCTCATTCCAGAATTGGACAGGGATCTTAGAATCAGCAAGCATAGTTCTTGCAGCTTCAATCAAAGTTCTGTTCTTTCTTTCAGCAACACCATTTTGTTGAGGTACATAAGGTGCACTGTATTCTCGGTGAATTCTTTTTTGAATACAGAAGAATTCCAATACAGTGTTTTTGAATTCAGTACCATTATCACTTCGAATTCTCCTCACCTTTTGTTTGTATAGTGATTCAATCTTAGTGATAGGTTTTGTACCAAAACAGGCGTTTGATCTTTCGAACCCATAAATAACACCCATGAGTATCTTGAATAATCATCGGTTACCACAAGACAGTACCAATCTCCAGAAATACTAGCCTGATTCACAGGACCAAAAAGATCCATATGAAGTCGTTCAAGTGGAGTATAAATGGAATTCAATAACTTAGAAGGATGTGATTTCTTTTTCTACTTGCCTTTCTTGCATGCAACGCAGGGATCAGATAACTTAAAATTCTTCAAAGAGACACCCTCAACTAAGTCATTAGCCATTAAACAATTCATCTTTCGAACATGTATGTGACCCATTCTATGATGCCATAGAATAGAGTCCTTCTCGGTTGCTTTGGAGACAACACATGTTTTGATAGACGTTGATACTTTAGAACTCATATTTAAGACATAAATATCATTTGATCGTGGTGATCGCATGACAACCATGTCCTCAGGAATCACGTATCCCGGTTTCAAGATAACACACTCTTTATCAGTAAATACCGTGGTGTACTTCTTATCGCAAATTTGCGACACACTCAATAAATTATGATCCACCTTGTCACAATAAATTACCTTTTCAAAAGTAATGTGACCATTTGAAACTTCACCCTCTTGTGTGTTCATACCCCCAGAATTCCTAGAAAACGCTACATAACCTCCTTGAATATTTCTTACGTTAGTCAATAGGGTGAGATTTCCAGTGATATGACGAGAACATCCACTATCCATAATCCAGTTCTCACCAGAAATGGTCTTGGATGTACCCTACACACAAAAGAAAATGATTAGTTCAAAAAGGCAGCCCATGCCTCAGTCTTCGGCACCTTTTGGTTTTCTTGAGAAATTTTAAACTTAACCGAATTCAGCTGTTGTTCAGCAACTTGAAAATATGTTGCTGGCTTCCTAGACTTTCGTCTCAGATAAGCATCTTGAACAATATTTGAATTCGTGTTCCTACATATGGGCTCAGTTGGAACGAATTTTGGTTTCACTTGACCATGAGTTTCATTGACATGAATTACCTTTCGAGGATTCACATTAGAAAACATGATGTGTGTATCATCCTCACATGACATTGGTCGTTTCAAGATCTCTTTTATCACAAGAATCGGTTTAGAATGATCCTTGACAAAAGGATGGAGATTTTGAGTTTTCTGTTGACCACAGTTTCTCACCATATGACCTTGTTTACCACACAAAAAAGCAACTTCGCATGTCAACATGACCATGTTGAGATCTGGCAGAAACATATGCAACCGAAGGTTGATAACTTACATTTTCAGTGAATCGTTTGGCCAAATCCTCAGAAGTGACATACTTCTTTTTCATATAAAAGACAAGGTTAGAACAATTGGAAAAACTTTTCAATGTATCTGTTCCAATTGATTTGACAAACTGAACCTTTTTAGCTTGTTTTAGCAATTGTTTTGCTTTCAATACCGGGTCTAATGAGTTTGATTTATTGGCACAAACATACTGACGTTCCAAATTTTTCAACTTGTCAGTTTCATTGTATAAGACGCTCTTAATTAGTTCCGGTTTAATGATACTAATCGGGATATCCTTTTCAGTGAACATAGTATTCATTCCTTTTAACTTGAAAACTCTAGCAGATGATCGCTTAGAACTAGGAGGATTAATGAAACGCATCAAGTCCTCATCAGAAATTTATGGTTTTTCTGATTTCTTTGCCTTCACAGGTTTAACTTTCATCTGTTCAACCTTAGTCACATGAGGTTTGTGTGAACCATACACAACTTCCTCAAATTCATGAGGCTCGCAAAGAATATGATTAGAACTAGGAATGTTCCTGTTCTTGTGTATAACCTCAGGTTCAAACACATCCTCAATAATTACTTTGTCAACATTCTCAACAAAGACTTTGTTGCTTTCAACATGAGGTTTTGGAGGAGCAATTTGTGTTTTAACAGTTTCAGATTTAACAAGTTTAGTTATTTCTAAAATCACAGGTTCTTTCACAATTACCTCTTCTTCTCGTTTAGCAAAAGGATTAACTTTATAATCATTGGGAAAGGGTGGCGGAATTTCAACAAAACCGATACCTTTCTTTGAATTTTTTTTGTTTTCCAGACACTTCAATAATTTCATTCAACAGAAAAGATGAATTTTGAAATTTACCCAATTTGTTCTTCAACTCAAAAACCTCATTCTCAAGTTCAGTTATCTTTGATCTATGTTTAAGGATTTCTTGAAACTTTTGATCATTAATAGTCATTTTAACAGATAACTCAGCCTTGAGATCATGGTTACTTGTCGACAATACCTCAATCTTTTCTCGAGATCTCATTTGAGATTCAAGAGATTGTAGATAAGTATCCTTCAGAGAAGCAATTTCTCTCACTAGACAATTATTATGATTCTTTAAAGATTCTAACTTAGGTTTGTTAGATTCACATTCAACACATGTTACATTAATAGATGAAGTAGCAGAGATAGAATGACTAACCTCATTGATCTTTGCCATGCAAGCAAACACAGTTGGAGACTTGTCACAAGAGTCGTCAGAATCAGATCCAGAATCATTGTCAGAGGACAGCTCACTTCCACTTGCATCTTGAAAGTCTTTTGTCAACCCAAACATAACCAAGTTTGCTTGATTTTCATTACACAACAGTCCTTGTGACCAATCATTTCCATAAGCTAACATTGCTTGTGAACCAGAAGTAGACGGTTTCTTTTCAGCATCATTATCTCATGGTATAGAAGAATGTTGATTTTAACCACGAGGACCAGTATACTCCTTCTTCGGTTTGTCACATTCCTTTGCAAAATGCCCGAACTCTTGACAATTATAGAATTTCACTTTTAACTTGTCAAATACCAATTTCTTATTCAAGGCAGGAAGATCTTTGCCAGTCCTTTGCATGAGTCTTTTAACCTTACGGACAATCATAGCCATATTCCACTTTAAGTCTATGATTTCTAAATCATCTGGATCAATCTGATCATAATCCTCATCAGTTAGATCACTTGTGGCTATCTTACTACTAACAAAGTTTTCATATGAAGACATGAAGGCTGTTAGAAAGGCAAAATTATGTTCAACTTCCTTCATGTTAACACTAGGTGGTGAAGCAAATGGATTAGTAGTAGATGAACTTCCAGAACCACCAGGTGATCCAGTATTACCAGCAGTGTAAAAACATGCTCTTGATCATTATAAACAGTTGTTTCATTTTCATTTGCATGTTGTGTGAGAAAAGCAGTGATAAGAGAGATAGTTGAACTTAGAGGCATACTACCACCATAGAAAGCAGGATCTCGGCTATCCTTGGTGGATTTCTGACACTAAAGATCATATTCTATTGCTTCAATCTTTTGCAAGAATTCAGTGGCAGTCAAGTCTTCATTTGCAAAATAGTTATTCTCTTTTAGAACCATTAGAAATGTTGAATAAGAACTTGGTAATGCACTCTTTATCGTGTCAATCTTGTCAACCTCAGAAGTTTCCAATCTCATCTTGTCCATCTCAGCAATCAAATGATTAAACCTAGTAGTCATCTCCTCAACTGTTTCTCCTTTAAATAAATTAAAGTTTCGAAATTGAAACTTAAGCATTACTTTCTTACTCTCAGCTGTGTTCCCTATACTTCTCATTCGAATATGCTGAAATAAGGAAGAACAAATCTTTATACTACCCACTTGATGAAATATTTTTTCGGGTAAAACCATAGTCAAAGTAGAATAAGCCTTCGTCTCGATTTCTAATGCTTTCTTCTCTTCTTTTGAATATTGAGAAATAGCTTTAGGAGTGTAATCAATGGTGTCATCACCAATCATTGGAACAACATATACCTCATCTAGGCAAAATCGCTAAATTTCATCAAACGTGGACATTTTGAATCTGAACCAATCTCGGTGTCCAGTTGTAACATTTGTTGCATCAACATGTTTTGAGAAGCTAGTGCATACATACCAGCCGTTTTTGTAAAGTTTCAAACTTTGAGGATTAAAATTAAAAAAAGATAACGAACTGTAAACAGTGTAACGAACTATGAACAGTTGCAAACGAACCACACCTTAACGAAGTTATGATTAATGTTAGCGAATCAGGTGGTCAACGAATCAGTCAAACTAACGAATTGAGTCAATGAATTAGTCAAACTAACGAATTGATTAAACGGAGTATTAAGTATAAGCTTAGCGAATTAGAAAGTTTTCTGGAACGAATCACTAAGATAGACTTAGTGAATTAGATAACGAACCAACTACAGTTGTTAACGAATCAACTTATAGCGAATCAGGTTGTTACAACCGTTTGTAACAAACTATGACACAGAATGCCACGTGGCTAAAAGGTTGTTATAAAACAGTTTCCGAGGTACCACGTCTCACACGAATCAGTGAACACGAATCAGATAAAATAACTAATTGGTTAAACGAATCAGCTAAAACTCATAGCGAATTGGTAAAATATGATAACGAATTAAGTTGAATGAGTTAACGAATCAAGCTAATATTAACGAATCAGCCTTGAATCTTCATAACTTCAAATCTTCAAATGAAAATTTTCAGAAATCTGGAAATTGAAGAACACGAACCCAGAAACACAAATTTGTAATACACACTCAATATTCATCCAAATCGCACAAGTCAATTACCAAAATACTCATCATAACAACGTGAAACCAAATCAATACCCCTCGAAATCCAATTATCCGTATCCCGAATCTAATTTGAACCAAAATTATCCTCTGTTTCGGCCAAAATTCTATCCAGACCAAATTCAATCCAAACCTCAATTCCAATCAAGCACATCTCACAATAACCTTACCAACTCAAAATCTAAACCAATCCTTCCATAATCAAACCAATTCAGACTTAATTTGATTCAAAACAAAACCGCACAACAACTGGATCAATTTTCAATTAATTAAATCAAATAACAGGCAAACCAAGCGTAATTGATCACCGAAAGCTCTGGTACTACTTGTTTGAACCTGGATCAATCCTTAAACTATAAACAGATCTAAGATCTGTACGAATAAGATTAATCCTAAATACGGATCTAGCTCATTATCACGTTTGATTGTATGTTATACGTATATAGATTATCAGTAGTATGTGTATGTATGTATAATATTAAGATGAAGATCGAGAGAGATTCGGGCAGAGGTTCGTTAATTAACTCTCAAAACTTATATTAATCTGTGAACAGTGTTCACTATAAATAGACAATGGACTTAGTTCGTTAACATCCCCTAATGAACTAAAGTTCAATTCGTTACATACATTAAAAAGGAAATAACTTAACGAATCACCCCCTGATTCGTTAAACATCCTTAACGAATCAGGAGGGATATAACTTTGATCTAGTTCACTAAACATCCTTAGTGAACTACACATTAAATTAATTATTTATTACATTAAACAAAGGACAAATACGTTAATGATAAATACAAAGACTCGAGACGCAAAACCGTGCAATAACACAATACATATTATTGGATTTTTGGCGAGTTTGAGAAGATAATCATATTGACCAAAATGCCCTTCCAACACAGTTTTATATTTCAGCGATATTGTGACTGGCGTTAAGTCGGTCATTGATATCTCCACTTAAATCTTATTACAAACTTTCAAGCATTTTTGTGATATGATTAATGGTTCAATTAGAGCACATAATATCAGAAACTATCAGCCTCTAATCTCGGTTCAAGCTTAATTTGATTTTTGCCAAATCACCCCAACTTGACTTAAAACCATTCTATTGTTGATCAAAATTTGAATTTTATAGAATTTGATTAGCAATGCATTGAGTTTCCTTTACTAAGAATGAATATGCACGAGTCCATCCATCGTCTTACATACACTGTATCCCCTGGGGTCCGTTTCTTACTGGTATTGAGACGCCCGCAAGGGAGGAACGAATGTATGACTAACAGTGAATTTTTATCAAGTCGGTAATTTAGATTGTACGAAGTACAGCAGTGATCAAGTTTAATGACTTTGGGTTTGCTCTAAAAGCGAATAAAATATTCATGCATATGAATACCCAGATGATTAAGCCGCATAAAGACTCATAGTGTCCAGAGCCTCAACGCTTGTTATTTGCTTTATTCTATTTTTGGTGATCAAACAAATATAAGGCTTGAGTATGAAAGGTTATTACATTTATGCCATCCTCACCGAGATTTTTGCTAGAGACTAACACCTATTTCAATTTTGGCATTTCTTTATGTTTATATCACATACTTAACTCTAATGGCTTGTTTAAGACCTACCAATGCACCAATGCAATTAAGCACACAGTCTTTTAAGCTTATTTCTTGCTGGATATGGGGTCAAGTGATCAATGTACTATCATTTTCTCTTTTTACTTCAAAAACTCAAAATTTTGAGGAGCATAAAACAAAATGAATTTAATCGCCACTGTTATATTAAGTCTATAGATTAATGTCTATTCTGTCGATTCACAAGTGAATAATAGGACCAAGACATGCAGGTGAATGGCTATCCCAAACATTTACAAGTAAATTTCAGGACCAAACATATACAAGTATACGTCCTTCAAATATGTGTAATTGACATACTTTTCAGCGAACGTATGCAAAAATCCTTTTGGTTTTTCTCTTTAGATACATAAAACCTAATCTTTTTGTCTTTTTCAATTTTCTTATAAACATAAAAACTTCACAATCTTTTTGGATTTTCGGATTTTTCTATACAAACTGAAAATACAATCTTTTTGGTTTTTCAAAATTTTTCAATGTTTTTGGATTTTTCAAAATATTTTAAAAAACATTTAAGACAAGAAAACACAATATTTTTGATTTATCAAATTTTTCAATGTTTTTTGGGTTTATCAATACAAACTGACAGCACAATATTTTTGTAAATTCTGTTTTTCACCCCCTAAAATCCAAAACCAAAATAAAATTAAACCGAAAATAAAGATAGTTATCCTTGTTTCAGGATATCAAGGGTCTTCAATCCATTTAAACCAAGGAAAAATTTAAATCGAGTTTTGTCAAAGGCTTTGGTAAATAGATCGGCTTTTTGAAAATCAGTATGTATTTTCTCAAGGTCGATTAATTTCTTTTTAAAACAATCCCGTACGAAATGATATCGAATTTGGATATGTTTCGTTTTGGAATGTTGTACGGGATTTTTGGTGATGCTAATGGCAGCAGAGTTATCAATTAAAATTGGAGTAGTAAGAAACTTCAAAACGTAGTCGCGCAGATGTTGTTGGATCCACAAAACCTGGGAACAACAACTCGAAGCTGCAACATATTCTGCCTCAGCGGTTGAAGTGGAGACCGTCGTCTTCTTATTACATTGACAGTAAACAAGCCGGTTTCCTAAGAATTGACACCCTGCTGCAGTCGATTTGAAGTTAATCTTGAAACCTCCGTAGTATGAGTTTGATAAGGCGGTAAGTTCAAAGTTATTATCCTTGGGGTACCATAACCCGATATCTGGATTGCCTCTCAGATACCGAAGAATACGCTTGACCACTGCTAGGTGAGTCACTCAGGGACTAGCTTGATACCTAGCACAAAGACAAATTGCAAACATAATGTAGGGCGAAAAGCCGTAAGATACATTAAAGATCTGATCCTAGCACGATAGAGGGTAGGATCAACGGTGTCCTCCAATTCATCCGGTGATAAATTTTGATCCACAGGGAGAGGAGTTGAAGGAATTTTTCCGACAGATATCTTGAATTGGCTCAAAACATCGTTCACATACTTAGTCTGGTGAATAAAGATTCCATTTGCAGACTGGTGAACTTGCAACCCTAGAAAGAAGTTCATCTCTCCCATAGAGCTCATCTCGAACTTTGTTTCCATTGACTTCTCGAAATCCTTACATAACGTGTCGTTTGTAGACCCAAAGATAATATCATCGACATATATCTGAACGAGGAGAAGATCATCACCAATATTCTTATAAAATAAAGTGCAGCCTACAGTCACTCGCTTGAAGCCTTTATCAGTCAAATGGTCGGCGAGCGTGCCATAACAAGCTCTCGAGGCTTGATGTAAACCATACAGGGCCTTGTTTAAACGGTAAATTAGGTCCGGATAATCAAGATATTTGAAGCCAGGAGGTTGTAAAACAAACACCTCCTCGTGTAAGTTACCATTGAGAAAAAGCACTTTTCACATCCATTTGATAGACCTTTATATTCTTGTAAGCTACATAGGCTAGAAAGATTCGTATAGACTCAAATCTTGCAACCAGAGCATATACTTCGGTGTAGTCTATACCCTCTTGTTGATGAAAATCTTTCACCACTAATCGTGCTTTGTTTCTCACTGTCACACCACGATTGTCTTTTTTACATTTAAATACCCACTTAGTCGGAATAGGCTTCTTGACTCGAGCTGGTTTGTCGATAAAATCCTAAACACCCCAACCTGAAAACTGCTGCACAACCTCTTGCATGGCTTCTACCCAAGAGGGATCTTCAAGTGCCTTAGGAGTGGTCGTCGGCTCAACTTGGGATAGAAAGCAAGTGAATTTAGCAACATTCACAACTTCAGAAGAATGTAAATCTGCATAAGCACACAATACACTATTCTTATTCGACGAAGCAACTTGATGATGTGTTTGAACGCCCACATCAAGTTCTCCGATGATGTTTTCCTTTGCATGATAATTATGAAACCAAAGAGTGGGATTCTCAGGAACAACAATATTGTTGAATAAGTTGGTGTAATGTTCTCCCAGCTGATATGAGTCATCACTTTCAACTGCATCAGCAACATCTGGAGTACCCTCAGAAGAAGTAGAAACATTATCAGAAGAAGCTGGAGGATCATCACATGGATCTTCAGTTGGAGCAATAGTTGGAGCTTCAACATCATTAGAACTTGAAAACCTCGGAATTACCAATTGATCTTCAAAATATGCACGAACCAAGTCTTCATCTAGTTGCTCAGTTAATTGAGTAAATGAATTAAACAAACCATCATAATCAAACATCCAGTCGAGACCTTTCCTTTGAGGAGGTGTGGTGTATTTTTGACAATCCACATGGTACCATTCCTCCACACAACCAGAAGTAACTTTAAATACCCTTTTCTTTGGAGAAGCATAACCCAAAAAATAACCCTCAACGGCTTTTTCTTCAAATTTACCCACATCTCTTTTCAACACCGTACAGGAACACCCAAATTGTTCCAAGTACTTTAAGTTAGGCTTTCATTTGTTCAAAAGCTCATAACTAGTCTTTTGGAGTCTCTGTACAGTTAGAACTCGATTAAGCGTATAACAAGCAGTATTCACAGCCTCGTTCCAAAATTGGACCGGAAGCTTAGAATCGGCAAGCATAGTTTTAGCGGCTTCAATCAAAGTTATGTTTTTCCTTTCAGTAACACCGTTCCGTTGTGGTACATAAGGAGCACTATATTCTCGGTGAATTCCTTTTTGAATGCAAAAGAAATCCAATAATGTGTTTTTAAATTCAGAACCATTATCACTTCAAATTCTCCTCACCTTTTACTTGTATAATGATTCGATCTTAGTGATTAAATTCTGTACGAGAATAGGTGTTTGATCTTTTGAACTCATATTTAAGACCCATGAATATCCTGAATAATCATCGGTAACAACAAGGCAGTACCAATCTCCAGAGATACTAGCACGAATCACTGGACCAAAAAGATCCATATGAAGTCATTCAAGAGGAGTATAATGGAATTCAATAATTTAGATGAATGTGAATTTTTCTTCTGTTTGCCTTTCTTGCAAGCAACACAGTGGTAAGATAATTTAAAATTCTTCAAAGAAACACCTTCGACCAAGTCATTCGCCATTAAATAATTCATCTTCCTCACATGAATATGACCCATCCTACGATGCCATAGAATAGTCTTTTTCATTTGCTTTAGAAATGAAACATGTTTTCACGGAAGTTGACGCCTTAGAGGACATATTTAAGACATAAATATCATTCGACCGAGAGGATCGCATGACAACCATGTCCTCGGGAATGACGTATCCCGATTTTAAAATTATACATTCTTTATCAGTAAATATTATTGTGTACTTCTGTCACATATTTGCGACACACTCAATATATTATCAATAACTTTTACACAGTAATTGACTTTCTCAAACGTAATGTGACCATTTGTAACTACACCTTCTTATGTAATCATACCCCAAGAATTCCCAGCAAAAGCCACAAAACCCCCTTGAATATTTCTCACATTTGTTAAGAGGTTGAGATTTCCAATAATATGACGAGAACATCCACTATTTATTATCCAGTATTCATTAGACACGGTCTTGGATATACCCTACACACAAATGAAAATGATTAGTTCAAAAAGGCAGCCCAGGCCTCGGTCTTGGGCACCTTTGAGTTTCTCTTGGAAGATTAACTTTAACAGAATTCAATTGTTGTTCAGCAACTTGAGAATAAGTTACAGGCTTCTTAGAATTTCGTCTTAGATAAGCAGCTTGAACGACATTTGAGTTCACGTTCTCATAGATTGGCTCAGTTGGAGCAAACTTTGGTTTTAATTGACCATATGTTTCGTTCACATGAATTACCTTACGTGGGTTCATGTTTGATAACATGATGTGAGTATCATCATCACACGACAAAGGTCGTTTCAGAATCTCCTTTATCACAGGAACCGGTTTCGGATGGTCCTTGACAAACGGATGAAGTTTCTGAGATTTCTTCTGTCCACAGTTTCTCACCACATGACCTTGTTGTCCACACTATAAAACAACTTCTCACATGTTGAAATTTGGCAAAAACAGATGCCACAGAAGGTTGATGACTCACATTCTTAGTAAAACTCTTAGCCAAACCATCGGATGACACAAACTTCTTTTTCATACAGAAATCAAGATTAGAACAGTTGGAAAAACTTAGCAATGTGTCAGTTCCAGTTGATTTCACAAAATGAACATTTTTTGCAGTTGTTAATAATTGCTTAGCTTTAATCAATGGATCTGATGTGTTTGATGTTTTGGCACAAGCATATTGACGTTCAAGATCTTGTATCTTGGAAGTTTCATTGTGAAAGACACTTTCGATCAGTTCTGGTTTGATATTGCTAAACGTAATGTCTTTCTCAGTGAACATCGTGTTTATTCCTTTCAACTTAAACACACGACCAGTTAATGGCTTAGAAACAGGAGAATTGGTAAAGCGCATCAAATCCGCATCAGAAACTTTGGGTTTTTCTGATTTCTTAGCCTTCACCGGTTTAACCTTAACTTGTTTTTCCTTTTTCACTTGAGTTGTGTGTGAACCATACACAGCCTCGTCAAATTCACTAAACTATCATTGTGATTTTTCAAAGACTCTAACTTAGGTTTGTTTTTCTCACATTCAACACAAGTTACTTTAGTAGACAAATTAGCAGAGATATAAGAACTAACCTCATTGATCTTAGCCATGCAAGAAAAATTTTTTGGAAATTTATCACATGAATCATAAGAATCCGATTCAGTGTCATTATCAGATGACATCTCACTTCCGCTGGCATCTTGAAAAAATTCATTTGTCTTTAACATAACCAAATTGGCTTGTCCATCCAAGTTGGTCAGCATAGCTTGTGACCCAGAAGAAGACGATGTGGTTCTAGAAATCTTAACAACATCATTCCCATTTTTACTCGATGAACTTCGATCTTGATTTCTAGGACCATTGTACTCCTTCTTCGGCTTATCACACTCTTTTGCAAAAGACAGAACTCTTGGCAGTTATAACATTTAACCTTTAGTTTATCGAATCCAACCTTATTGTTCAAAGATGGAAGATCTTTGCCGGTTTGTTGCATGAATCTTTTAACTTTTCGAACAATCATCTCCATGTTCCATTTCAAGTCCATAAGCTCTAACTCATCTGGATCAATTTGATCAATGTCTTCATCAGTCAAATCACTAGTAGCAATATTACTACTAACCATATTTTCATATGTGGTCATGAAGGCAGACAAGAAAGCAAAGTTTTGTTCAGCTTCCATCATATTTACATTCGATGAAGATAAGAATGGACTTGCAGTGGATGAAATTCCAGATCCACTAGATGAACCAGAAGCACCAGGTGACCCAGAACTTCCAGCTGTGTAGAAATATGCTTGTGGATCACTATAGATAGTTGTAGAATTATCACTTGAATGTTGTGAAAGAAGTGCGGTGATTGGAAAATGGTTGAACTCAATGGAATACTCCCACCATAAAAAGCGGGATCTTGACTATCCTTGGATGATTTATGACATTTAAGATCATACTCACGAGCTTCGATCTTTTGTATGAATTCAGTTGGAGTCACATCTTCGTTACTGAAGTAGTTTTTTTCCTTCAATACCATTAGAAAGGTGGAATAAGAACTCGGTAGTGCACTCTTAAGTGTATCAATCTTATCAATCTCAGTAGGTTCCAACTTCATCTTGTCCATTTCGGCTATCAGATGATTAAATCTTGTTGTCATCTCCTCGACAGTCTCACCCTTAAGTAAGTTAAGTTTCTAAATTGAAACTCTTCTTGGTTTTAGCGGTGTTACCCATACTCCTCATACGAATGTGTTGGAATAAGGAAGCACAAATCTTTATGCTACCAACTTGGTGAAAGATGTTTTCGGGTAATGCCTTGGTAAGAGTAGAGTAGGCTTTTGTTTCAATCTCTAACGCTTTCTTTTCTTCTTGAGAGTATTGAGAGATAGCCTTAGGCGTAAATCCGATAGTCTCATATCCAATCATCGGAATGGTACATACCTCATCCAAGCCATACGAACAATCAGGGTGAACCGACCCTAGATGAGCACGGAAACGGGGTTCCCACTTAGCAAAATCGCTAAATTTCATTAAACGTGGACACTTGGAATGTGATCCGATCTCGCTGTCCAGTTGTAACATTTGCTGCATCAGCATATTTTGGGAAGCTAATGCATACATACCAGCCATTTTGAAAAATAACAAGATAATCATACTTCAAGGGTTAAACTTGAAAATATTTTAACGAACTGTGAACAGTAACTTTAACGAATTGTGAACAGTACTCTAACAAACTGAGATAACCAATTGACGGTAACGAATCAGGAATAGCTTTAACGAATCTGGAAGTTTAACGAATCTGGAATAAGGTCACACGAAATAGTTTATAACGAACTGAGTCAATGAATTAAGTCAAAGTAACGAATTAGGTTGACGAAATAGGTTAACGAATCAGGTGGTTCCCTTAACGAATCAAGTAACGAATCGAACAAGTGAAAGCTTAGGGAATTAAGGTAACAAATTGCTGAGTTCCCTTAACGAATCACTAAGTCAAGTTTAACGAATAACAAACTCAACTAAACGAATTAAGATAACGAACATGCTACAGTTGATAATTAATCAACTATAACGAATCAGGTTGTTATAACGGTTATAACAAACTCTGACAACTATTGTCACGTGGCAAAACGTTGTTAGAACTAAAGTTAACGAAGTGGACACGTGTCTCACGAATTGGAGAGCACGAATCAGAAAATCAATGAACTAAGTAGCGAATCGGATGACGAATTGGCGAATTACACTAACGAACTGGATGAAGATTTTAACGAATCTTCAACAATCAGATGAAGATCTTCAAATCTTCAAAGCTTCATCATACATTTCCATATTTCTGGAAAAAATATGAACATCCAAACAAGTCACAAATCTATAATACTAATTCAATACTACACCAAATCGTCCAAAGTACCTATCAAAATACTCAAAACATCATCGTGAATCCATATCTAACCATCTCGTAAACCAATTTACCTTAACACGTAATCAACTTAACCAAAACTATACTCTGTTTCGGCCAAATCCAGATCCAAACCAAACAATAACACAAACCAATCCAATTTCCAATTCCAACCCACCAATCCTTCCTTATACCTTAACAATCACAAATCCAATCCAATTCAATCCATATCCGATCAATTCAATAATAAATTTGATCAAAATCAAACCAAAAACACAAAATACCAAAATTATACTCAACAGTCCTTAATTAATGAATTAAACTATAAATCAAGAGCAATCGAATCCCCGAAAGCTCTGATACCACTTGTGAAACCCTATGATCTGAGATCTAAGGATTAATTAATCAATAAACGGATCTAGTTCATTGTTTCCCTTATACGTTATATGTATATATTATTAGTTGTATTAGGTGTATATAGTATATATTAGATGGAATAAAATAAGAGAATGAAGTTTGGATCGAGAGGAAACTTGGGCAGAGGTTCAATACTTTAATTACCAAACTTCAATTATGCAGAGGATGAATCCTCTATATATAGGAAGATGGGTCTAGTTCGTTATACATTCCGTAACAAACTAGCCTCCCACTTCGTTACAATACATTAAATAAACAACCTTAACGAAACACCCCCTGATTCGTTAAACATCCTTAACGAATCAGGAGGAACTTAACTTAAGGTCTAGTTCGTTAAACATCCTTAACGAACTAGACAGTTCCTCTAACGAACTATCATAGATTAATATTATCTTTTACATTAAAGTAAACGATAAATACAAAAAGATAAATACAAAGACTCGACACGCAAAACCCTGTACTAACATATGTGTGTGTTTTCGAATGTGTAGAGAATATGGAAAGATGGAATGAGAATTTAGGATTTTAGGGTGGTTTAAGGGAGTATTTATACTCCTTAAATCCTATGGACCTTAGGCCCATATTTCTTTTTTAGTCCATAACTAGTTCCATCTAAAAAGCCAACTTATCCTTTCATATTTTGTTATTATTATTATTATAACTCCACTAACTTAATTATTTCACCAGACACAAATAATATATAAAGTCTAGTTTTAGAAATTTCACGATATTACAAGTCTTCCCCCATTAAAGAGGTTTCGTCCCCGAAACCTACTTTTTTACCCTAACGGGTTACTCCCTACCCTTGCCCCTTCGTAGAGTGTCTTAACTTTCTCGCTTACCGCTTTACCTCATGTCTTAACAATCATCGAGTGTTACCCTAACAGGGATCTCAGCTTTCTTAGGTAGCTATCCATGAAGTTATCAATGATGGTTTCATTACACTAGGAGTGACACATTACTTTAATGATTACCGTCTACCTTTGGCCCGGTGGGTCAAGACCATAGATCAATCACCAGTTATTCATTCTAAATCACAAGAAAACACAACTCATTCATAGAGAAAAAAAAGGAAATCATTCAAGCTTACCAGAAAAACATAGGTTCAAACTGTAACATAAAACACCCCTTAACTATGCTAACATAAAACAACTGTGTCAAGCCACTTATTCCCTTGCAACCTTCTCAATGGCTGATAAACCATCCTTTTACGCGTCTCCCCTTCATCCCTCCACCACTAAGGCTTCTCCACAATCCCTAGCTATGTTACCTGACTTACCAAACTTGTCACATTTCTGGTCCTCGGTGCATTCACGAGAGATGTGTCCCTTTTTCCCGCATCGGTAGCACTAGTTTGGACTAGCCTTGCATTCTCCCAAGTGCATTTTCCTGCACACTTTGCAAGTTTCTTTTCCAGCAATCTTTTGTGTCTTCATCCCCGCATACTCCACAACATCTACAGACCGTTTCGTTCCTTTTCCTCCTTCCTTATCTTCATCTTCCACATCATCTGCTGCCAGAACATCATACACAATCTCTGCCAACTCAACTGCAGACTCAAAGGTAGTAGGTTTGTTAGCCCTGACTAACGTACGGACCTACTGGGGAAGCCCCCTAACGTAGCACTTGATCCGTTTCACCTCAGTGTTCACCATGTCAGGAACCAGCATAAAAATGTGGTTAAATTCAGTGGTGTACTCGCGGTGTGTCATCTTGCCTGCTTTCAGATTCAGAAACTTCACCTCGGCCCTCTCAACCTCGGCATCAGCATAAAACCTTTTCATCACTAACTACTTCAAATCATCCCACTTCATAGCCTTAATCTCCTCTTGACTCTTCCTCTGCTCAACCGATTCCCACCAATACATCGCCTCATCACCAAAAGATTGGGTGGCGTAACCAACAGCTTGGTCGGGACGGCACTCGCTAATGCGGATAACCTTGTCCATAGTGGTTATCCATTGGAGAGTAGCGATTGCGTCTCCCAAACCAGTCAGTTTCGGCTGGTTACAATCCTTAAATGACATGTAGTTGCACCCACATCGACCGTTCCTCCTATCATCAACCTTCACAGACTTTTCCACACTCGAGGCCTCCCTCTCGCTTTCATCATCTTTCTTTCCATCTCCAACTGCCCTTTCAGTAGTTCTTTCACGGATTCAAGCAGACCCTTCAGGAGTCAAGTTCTTCACAGCAGTAGCTACAACTTGAACGATAGCCGCTTGAATTGCGGGATCCAGTTGAACCCCTTCGTTGTTGCTCGGGTTTCTTCCAGCTGCGCTTCCTTCGTCTCCCATGTTCGAAGCTGTCTCCACAGAAGGTGGTAGGACAGTACGTGGTCTGCCACGACGTCCAGTGCGACCTTCTTCCCTCACAACTTCACCAGCTCCTGCCATCGTATTCTAAAATGGAAAACACAAACTTCATCACTCGAGGACCCATTTTGTACAAGGATAGTAAGGCTAACAGGTAATAAAAGTGGCCAGCTGTGATTAGCTGGTCGCGTTACATTCCGTGTCCTATACACATCCCTTTATGAGTCTATTTGTGATGGTTCTACTTTCAAATAGTCAATTAAATCAAGTAATCAATTAATCATATCCCTATTATACACATATCCTTTCTTTAACAATTAAGCTAACCTACATATTCATTATTCAATCATACACTTTACCTTTACGGAGATTGCTTGAGTGACACATGGCATTCTTGAACTGTCATCTTCTTTCTTTTCTTACTTAAATCCCATTATCTGTTCAAGCCTATGCATGTAGGATGCTTAAATATCTCGAACTTTGCTATGATACCAACTTGTTAAGCCCTGTTACCGATGCCTCACTTTAGCGTCGGATTTTCTCGTAAACACAGGTCTTACAAATCAGAGTTAATTAAAACTTTCACGGAATAAATAAACTTCAATCATTCTTTACAAAACAATACAAACTTGTTTTTAAATCATAACATAAAACATCGAGTTAAAACATCATTTCTTTTATCATTAGATGCTAGCCGTTCAATCCACGCCATGTGTCGTCCTCGTGCTAGTTCTTTAAACCTGTTTACCTGAGTGCATACTAAAAGTCAGCTACGCTGTGTGATTTCTGGTTAATCGAGCAACTTACCATACAACCACTACATACATTATATACATATCCGAAGACACATAGTCCGTTGTCTAACCTGTTCATCTTACTGCTTAACCACTTAATTGCCCTCTAACGACTTAGCCACTTGTTTATGGAAGCACATAGAGGCTTGCCTTCCCACACACTCACGTTATGCCACTTAATAACGAAGGCACGCATAGGCTTACCCTACCACGCACTCACGTTATGCCACTTTAATAACGATGGCATGTATAGGCTTACCCTAACACGTACTATCGTCAATACCCTTGCCACTTCTAGCACACTCTACCTCTACCTGTCTACTACACGCTTTCTATCATTACATCATTCACATAATAACCAAGTTACATCATGACATTTATACAAACTAATTACCACTTGGAGATCATTCCTACCGGCGGTACGTGCAATCCAAAGATCGTTAGCGCACCGAAAAACATTCATAAATAACTCGTATATCATCTATAGCATACACTTACCACTAAAGTTAAGTGTATTCACACTCCACGTCGAGTATGCACAGCCCCGAAAACATAACAAGGAAGTGGGGCTAGTAACTCACTTGAACTCTGTTTCTTTCTTCGTTAATTGTAAATCCCTTCTTTTATTGAGCTCGGCTAACTGTATATAAGTTACACGCATCAATACTCATCTGATCTAATCTAATGGACTTGTATTAGATTACATTACTTAGAATTTTTAGGGTTTTTCATTTGTTTTAACCTTCTAGTATTTATCTCTTAGGTCCTTACAATGCATACCTTCATGTGCATACCTTTCATTTTTCTGGGTCTCAATATAAGCGAACTTAGATATAAGAGAACTTGGATATAAGCGAACTTGTTATCAGGCGAACTTATATGTGGCAAACTTATCAAGCGAACTTAATCAGCAGACAAACTTACTGTAGTGAAGTTAACATCAGCAGCTACGGGTTTGATTTTAACAATAACCGTTTTTGTTTCAGCATGAAAACCTTTGATATGATACTAAACAAACCCGTAAACATTCCCATGGTCATTTTCTCATAAGACTCGGCCCGGAAAAGCATAAAGTTTGTTTAGGCTTAAAAATGTTCGGATCTAGGTTTTTCTTTAACGAGCCGTTCATAACCGCAGGTTCGTTAAGTTCATTTTAACATCAAGTTTGCTACTCTAATACTCGTGCATACCCAATCTACTCTAGGTTTACGTTTCATGGCTAACCGTTCTAGAAAACATAAACTTTAAATATCAAGAACGTACATTTACGTGTTTTAAAGCTACGGTTTTGCTTGGTTATGAACTTTTATCTTGTATATAGCTTGTCGTGCAAGTTGTATTAAGATATAGGCTCGGTTTGGCCTCGGGTTGCTCCTTAGCTCGCAACCATGTATGGTATTGGAAGTATGTGTCTGTTTTTGAGTGTGTATAGAATATGGAAAGATGGAATGAGGATTTAGGGTTTTAGGGTGGTTTATGGGGGTATTTATACTTCTTAAAGCCCATGGACATAAGGCCCGTCTTTCATTTTTAGTCCATAACTAATTCCATCTAAAAAGCCTACTTATCCATTCATATTTTGTTATTATTATTATAACTCCACTAACTTAATTATTTCACCCGACACAAATAATATATTAAGTCTTATTTTAGAAATTCCGGGATGTTACTGACCGCTGGGGGGGGGGGGGGCACGGTTTGAAACCCCCCAGCCCTATATTTTTTGAAATATTTCTTCATGAGTTAATAAATCATATTAAATCATTAATTAACATTTTAAATATATTAATCTGTTTTTTTATTAAAACCGATATATTGACTAATTGTATTTTTCTGAACTTTGTTAAAACCAAACATTTATAGATATGTATATGAATATATATTAAATATGAAATGAAAGCTCCTATTTATACTAAAACTTTATAGGCCGTATAAGGTGGGTGTAGCGTATAAGACTTATACGCCCGTATAAGTCTTATATGTTTGAACAAACTTATATGCCACTAACAGTATTCTAACAATGTCTAACATTAAAATCTCATTTAACTAATCCAACACCTAGCGATTGACAAAATTCTCTAACACCAACTCTCTTGCATTGATAATTCGCTAATAAGTTGGTAAATTTAAAATGTCATGTACCAGTCATGGGCCGTCCAACTCAATTGTTTTTATTCATTAGTTCGTTGGACCATTCAAACTGCCATGGAAAGTTCATTGGAGGCCACACGCACACTTTGTTGCGTTAGTTGTTTGTTAAGTTAACTTAATCAAATAAATTTTAACTTTTAAATTGACCTCATCTCCTCATCTATTTATCACGCATTAATCATAATGACTACATCATCTCATAAGTATTTACGCAATGTACCCCTTATTTTACTATCTTTTACCTTTATTCCTCATAGAATGTCTTCACTAAGAAACCAGTGTCGTCATCAATGTTCATCTGGTTCTCACGATCGTCGTCTGGCTGCTAGGATCACAAAAGAGTTGCCGCTGCTATGCCCACTATCATAACCCAAGTCTAGAGCCTCAACTCTAATGGATCTGCTACTTCGGCTGCACCAAATATTTATGTCTTCCGGAACTTTTTGAGTACCAAACCTACTTCTATTCGCGGTGAGGAAAATGCCACCAAACTGCTACAATGGTTCGAGAAGATGGAGAATGTGTTCATCCACTGTGAATGTCTGAATGCCAAACAGCAGCAACTCATGGTGGAATGCCTTGAAAGCCGACCAAGGAGCTGATTTGGTTGTAGGCATGCCGTTGGAGGACCTCAAAGAGGCTATGAAGAAAGAGTTTTGCCCTGATCATGAACTGCAAAGGATTGAGGCTGAGTTTTGGGAGCTCAAGCAAATCGGTAGGGGTAACTCCACCTATTCCAACCACTTCCGTGAACTTAGTTGAATCGTACATCAGCTTGTAACCCCCGAGAATTGTGTCATCAGAACTACATTCGCGGTTTACCAACCATTTTCTGCGATGCCGTGGTGAGTCGTGACCCATAACCATCGGTGAGCCTATGGACCTAGCTGTTTACGGATGGATCCTTGTCCCCAAAGGATTCCAAGCCTAATCCCGACAAGACCGAAACCGACTCATCAAATGATGCTAAAGCTGAACCCAAGCCTGCTTCCAACAACAACAACCCAAACAACAAGCTTAAAGCCAATCAACAAAACTATGCCGTTGAAAACTGAATGATCAAAGTCCTACTAACCAAAACCAAACTGGCCCAAACAAAAGAGCCTGCGTCGGACCTCATCTGCTATGTCCCAGGTGTAACCGTCATCACCCACTTAATCCCATGCCGACTATGGACCCAATGCAATCGTTATGGCCACCTTGCTAAACCTGGTGTTCCTAATCCCAGCTTATGCACAAGCAGCCCCACATGCTCAACTCGGTGTCCAAATACCCGTGCTTTTTATCATTGTGGAGACCCAAATCATCTTCGCAATATGTGCCCTCAACTTATCCATGCTCACCAAGCTTAAGCTATGACTGCACACTACTTTACCCATGCTCACCAAGTTCAAACCCATAAACCCCATGTCCTCCAAGCTCCTCTCTTCAATCAAGACCAACCTTACTTAGCCCAACTCTATCAAACTCCGGACCCACAAGCTCAAGTTTACCAATAATACTCTAATCAAGCCTCAATCGTGCAACTCCTTCCAGCCCAACCAATTCAAGCTATTCCTAGTCAATTTACCTCGAATGCTTAAGTTCTCATAAATGCAACTCCTCATGGTGCTTCAAGTCACACCAGCTAAGCTACTCAAGGACTCTGAAGACCCTTGTTGATTTTCTCATTCTATCTTAGTTTATTTTATCCTTTCCCAATTAAAAATTGTAACCTTTATAGCCTTGAATTATTTCAATTTAAATTATTTATCTTTTGCATATTTTATCTCATGAATAAAGTTTCATTTATTTAAGTAGATTGTTTATTAAAGCCTACTTCTATCTTATTTTCTTATCCTCATTCATCACAACCCATTTTATTAATCTCAACTATTAATGATTTAATCCTTTACATCTTTCAAGACTTATACTTTTACGTTAAAAGATATATTAGAAATTTCTTTGTTTTATTTAAATTCACTGTAACTTTGGAAATGTTTTATATATTAGTTATTTTCTAGTTTTATAATTAAAACTCCTTAAAACTTTTTTTTCTCAAAAATCAAGTCTTTCAAATGTTTTGTAACCCACACAATGGAACAAGTTATGTGGACTATCCGATGATCTAAGTAATTATGGGTCAACACATAATTACGCAAGTCCTCGCATGGAAATCATATACGAACGTTGTATGTCATAATATAGAATTGTAAGTAGTTGGGATAACGGTACAAATGAAAAGATGATAAGGACATGGTGGACACGCCACTGGTACATCCTATATATAAGTGTCCTTATCTAATTTTCATTTGTAGCGTTGCTTTAACTATTCAAAGTTCCATATTATGAATAGTTTTAAATTATATTTAAAATTTTTATTTTCTCAAATTTTAATATTTTTGTTCTAGTATTCTTTAATTTTGGGACGAAATTCCCAAAAGTAGGGGATATTGTAACAACTCGGATTTTCCATTTAATATTTTGTATTCATCACCAGACCCGTTTCGATGTTCGGGAAATTTTATATATAAAATATCGCGTTTATCGATTTATTTAGTTATTTTAATATTATTGTTTATTTATTTATTTAATTTATATTAAAAAACTTTCAAATATATGCAATTTCAACCCTAGACTAAACTTTAACCCCTAACTGATCCCATCTCTATAATCCAAGGACCAATCTACAATTCTGTTAAAATATTTCACCCAACCCGTTATCCCATCAACCCTAACCATACATGTGACCCATATTGCATATCCGTAGACCTAATCCTCTAGCTTGGACAACAATTTTCGACATAAACTTTGTAAATGAATCAACAACTTTGTAAATGGACCACAATCGGCCTACCGACACTCCTAATATGGAAACAAAATCGTTTATGATGCGTATTGATCATAATAACAAACCGACCTTACATGTTAATCAATATACGTTATAACGAACATCATAATTCAATTAAATCTACATTACGACCCTTATACCATCGTCGAAAAAAACCCCAGTAACCAATTGAATTGACATCGCTGTTTAGTTCGTGTTCTTGAGCTTGTTTCTGCCTGCCACTGTCGTCACAATTTAACCATCATATAACCATTTTTATAGGTAATTAATTTTACGTTTCTGCTTGCCGTGATGCTTATTACATTAACCCCATAATCAATCGGCCAAACATACAACGTTTTGGCCGATTGATTGTGCTAGGGTTCATATAGGTTTCTGGTTCGCTTCTGTGTGTTCATATAATATTAGTGCCAAATTGTAACCGGTTAACACCCTAGCCCAGATGACTAGGGTGGTTGGGTTAGCACTCGGAACGCTGGGGGCACGGTTCAAACCCCCCACCCCTATATTTTTGGAAATTGTTTTTTTCTGTGGGTTAATAAATCATATTAAATCATTAACTAATATTTTAAATATAATTAACCAGTATTTTCTTAAAACCGATATATTAACTAGTTGTTTTTTCCAAACTTTGTTAAATCCAAACATTTATAGATATGAATATTAATATATATTATTTATTAAAATTGTTAAAAGTATGAATAATAAACACTTAAAAAGGTTTTAAATGTAAAATAGATAATTAAAATATGTCTTATGTTAAAATAGTTACTGGTAAAATATTTTCTAAAAACATTATTGTTTATAAACAAATATTTAATATTATTTAATACAACTTTAAAGAAAGATAATATTCATAAAGAAAAGGATTTATTTTGTCATATAGTAACTTTTATAAGATAAAACTTTAAATAAATTAATGTAACTTCCAAATACCCGTTCAATCTCCAAAGTTATATTAAAATATGAATCCCGTCATTAATCCACAGTTATTTCTTTGTTATTACTTTTTCTTAGGAATTGTTCGTTGATATTATCGACGAGCGTGAAGATTTCTTTATTACTGTTCTTATCGTATTCATTTTCCCTCGCTTATTGTTAAAGTGAGTATTTCCCTCCGCTTTTTACTTATTTTTAATCCTTTTGGGGCATATGCGTATCTTATGATATTTACCTATTATATATTATTCACAATTGGAACTGTTTAATCCTTGTGTGTATATCAGTTAAAGTCTAAGTTGCTATATATTTATTTACTTAATTGTCTACATTCGGAGAGGTTCATCATAATCACAGTAATAGTATGATCATACGACCGCCGTAGTAGCCAATGCTGTAACGATTCCGGCAAATTCAGGTATACCCTAGCCGGAATATACCATTTATGTGTTATTTAATACTAAATATATGAATCATAATGTGTTTGTACGAGTATATAAGATTCACAGTACGAATTATACTCGAATGTACAGTTAGTCGTATTGGAATTACGATTAACCGATGAACGGTTATTGAAACCCGAACGAATCGGGGATTACGTCATAGATGAAATATATGATGTTTAGTAAGGTTTACGAAGTATTAAGGCTTCGGGATAAGTGAATTATAGCACATAAAAAGGATTTCGATTTATTAGTACGTCGGTACGTTAAACGAAACCTTTAACATCAAACCAAGCAAGAGTCGATCGATCAAGCCGAAAAAGATGCACAATGACCGACAATATGATGTGTTGAGTCAATAAATGTCATGGTTTAAGTTTTTAAAGATTTTAAATCGGTTTTATATAAATTTTATTTTTAAGTCGAAAAACGACCGTTTTAGCCTCGTATTAAGCCGAATTAAGTGTTTAACCGAAAAACGAACTGAACCAGATTATCCACAACATTATCCGGATTACACAATCCAAATGTGTGGCCAAGGTTGAAGATGTGGGCCCCACCCCACACCTTACAATTGACCGATCGGTCCATAGTCTCACACACACACACTTCATTTTCTTTTTTCTAACATCCAACTCTCCAAATCCTCTCAACCCTTTACACATTCATCCAACCTCCTTTGATTTATACCAAGAAACCGAGGTAAAGATCGGATAATAGTCGTGTTCATCGTCTTTTTCTCGAGTCATTTACAAGAAAATGAGGTTTCAAGTGAAAAATGGGTGAAAACCCGAGATGAAACCGATTCTTGCATGATCAAGTGATGTATACAAGTTATACAAGGGATCTTGGTCCAAGAAAGGAGTTAAAAGAGTCAAAAACGAATTTTTACGGTTAAAATCTTTATTTTGATATCTTAACCGAAACCATGAAAGAAATGGCTTGATTGTGGGTATAATTTGCTTGGTGTGGTGTTGTTGTGCTTGTAGGTGTTGTATCTAGTTTCTAGCAAAGGCTAGAAAGCAAGATCTTTGCGATCGAAAGCTAGAAACACAAGGTAGTTCGGTTTTTCGTATGATTTGTAAGATTTGGACAGATTGTGGTAGACTTAGAGTTGAGTCATTAAATTTCACAGAGATGATCTACACATGAAAATATGAGATCTGTGAAATTTTTGTAATTTTTGGATAAAGGATGAATATTTGGTGAATTTAATGCTTGGTTTTGGCTAAAAATGGTGAAAAATAGCTAAACATCATTAAAATTTTGGAAAAATTCAGATAAGCTTTTTATAACATATAAAAGTCACACAAAATATTTCAGGTCCATTGGAGAAGTCTAAGTAGGCTTTTCAGTAAAACGAGTTCTAGGGTGTTCTAGTTCGGTTTTGGTAAAAATGGCATGAAAAATGAGTTTTTGGTTCTGTAAAAATTACTGGGAACTATGTGGATGGCAGGAGTCATCCCAGAAAAATTTGGGATTTTTCTAAGGTCGTTTGGTATTTTCGACATATTTGGTGTTTAAATGACGTTTAAAAATAGATATATAAATGTTAAATATAAAAATTAATTCTGGAAATATTTTTATAAAATTCCTTACTGTCAAAAACTGATTTGTGCAAAATTTCAAGATCCGAGACTAAGCGGATATTTATTTGTGCTAAATGGAACTTAAAAACAAACTTTTTAAGCTTAAAACGTGTAAACCGGCAAAGTTCGCCTAAGCGAGCTGACTGGTGTAAAAAAACCTTAAAAATGGACTATTTTCATGAAACTGAGTTAATCAAGAAAAAATAAATCATCCAAAAATAATCCGGATGATTTAGGTAATTTTACCCGATTTAGTCGTTTCCGGTATATTAAAGACGGAAACGGGCCCCGCGGCCAAACGGGGTGTCTAAACCGAGCTCTAATTTCACCACTTTAATTAAAATATCAATAACAACTATTTTCGGGTCGTATGTGGCCAAACTAATTTTTGAAAACATAAAGGCGAATAACCGTGCTAGGCACGCAAAACGAGAAAACAAACTAATGGTAGTTTTGACTAAAGAACTCTAAGTGATATCACAATCTAAGTCCTGAGAAGTGTATCGGGGTTAACATTGTCCCCGGATCGTGTACGGTACTGGGTTAACAGTGTCCCCGGACGTACCGGTTAACACGAATTTAAGTTATATTAATAGAAATTGTGTAGTAACGACTTAGGGATCGTATTACAGATCCGGACAGGTAGCCGTGCCAGTATTACATCTCTGCTCACCAAAAAGGTGAGTTTCACGAGCCCCTTTTTATTGAACTGTTTTAAATATTTTCCTGGGGCGGAAAGCATGTTTTTATTAAAGTGTTTAAGTACATGCCGATCGCATGGAAATGAATGTATTTATATAATGTTTATTGTACGGGAATCGTACGGTAATGTATTAAGATGGTAATTGTCTGAGTTGCTAATATTGTAAGGCCCGAAACAGTGTTCTGGGTTAACAGTGTCCCCAGAGGTTATTAATTGTATTTATGGGTTAACAGTGTCCCCAGAGGCTATTAAATGTATTTCTGGGTTAACAGTGTCCTCAGGGGTTATTAAATGTATTTCTGGGTTAACAGTGTCCCCAGAGGCTATTAAATGTATTTCTGGGTTAACAGTGTCCCCAGAGGTTATTAAATGTGTTTCTGGGTTAACAGAGTTTTCACTTGTAGGCTCAGCATAATTACATCATTAATTTATGATTATTAAAATGATTTGTCATGGTTTATTTAAATTAGTGAAACTCACCAACTATTCGTAGTTGACCCGTTTTCTTTACATGCTTTCTAGGTACACCCAAATTGGAATGAATGATACGTGCTTGATGATGTGTGCTATTTTGTGGAAGATTAAGGATCTATATTTTGCATTAAATATGTTAATGTACTATCGGTAAAACTTATGTGATAACACCTAGATGGTAACGAAACACGGAACAATGTAATACGTTTAAATTATTGTAGTGGTGTTTTCTTTATAAGCAATGCTGTTGATATCAGATGTGTCTGTTGCATCCCGTTTACGTTTCCGCTGCGGTTACGGGGTGTTACAGAACTTGGTATCAGAGCCATTGGTTATAAAGAATTAAGATGTCTTTAAAAGATACCTAAAATATAACCAGTAGCTCAAGTATTATAGGATCTGAATATCAACTAATAATTTATTGTGAAGAGGTCTGGATGAACTTGGATGGACAAGTGAGTTATTATGGTCCGGAACATAATAACAGACTTGTCCGCAGGAGGGAATTCAGGGGAAGTCACGGGGGACTTTAATAGGTAAAATTGGCAACATATGTGCAAATATATGATAATATTGTATGTGGTCAAGTTGTATAAGTAAGTGTATATTAATTTAATTACGATTTACACTATGGAAAGAACTATATGTTTGTTAATTTGTGTGCAGGTTAGAATGTCAAGAACACCTAGTGTATCGACGGAGGAGGACCCGGAGGAAGTCAGCTCCGGGAACTCTGGGAGCCTCCCCGTATCATCCAGCTTTGAGCCTAGCGAGGCTAGTGTTAGGAGCTCTAGCCAGTCCTCCCCTGCCAGGATTGCTAGATCTCCTACCCCACCCGCACCACAGGCCGTCCCTATCCCTCCTGGATTCGGACCCCGCCTCACGGCCCGGATCAGTATTCTGCAGGTCCCACCTACCTCGCCCCCACCAAGACCTGCTACCCGCAGGGGCGAGTCCTCCCGCTCCCAGCCCGAGCCTGTGACTCCACCTGTGTGGGGTCTCCCCAGGCAGGAGAGGGACGCGGCGGCGTGGCTACGAGTGCTCACCGAACAGGTGAATGAGCACTGCGCCGCCTTGACGGCGGGGGTACAGAGGCGGATGTACCTAGGGGACTGCATACTGGACCACCAGTATGCGATTTCGCAGCTGAAGAGGGAGTGCTCATACTCCCAGTGGATGATCGGCCGGATGGAGACTCGGATCCGGGTTATGCTGGCTGTGATGGTGGTGTTGGTGGCGGTGTTGGTGGGTTTGGTATACCACCGTGTTTAGTTGTGTTAGGACGGGAGTAGACAGGGGCCGTTTTTTGATACTCTGTGTAAGCAGTTAGTGGTGATGCTAACATGGAGTAAATCTTGGGTAGTTATAATACAACCACTGGCCCTTATGGGGTCTCTTTTGGGGTATATCGTTATAGATACTTTTGGGTATCATTCAAGCACTGACCCATTGTGGGTTATGTCGAAATGATGCCGACATAGGCCCTATGTAGGAAAACTTAACTTATGTAATGATGACAGGAAACGTATGTGAACTGATATGGATGTAAAATGTACTAATGTTTATTAATGAATGGAATGTTTGTTGTGTTTTATGATTGGAACTTGTATTAATTATATATATTTTCTTGATGTTGTGTAGAATGGCACCAAAACGTTCGGCCCAATTGTCGGAAGTGGACGTGAGCCGTTTGATTGCTCAGCAGTTAGAGGCGGCGATACCGGATATAGTATCGCGCATCGCCGCCAGTATTAACAATTCGACCAATCCAGCCCCTCCGAGCAATCAAACGACCACCAATAATGACGGGGAACATAATGTTAATCCTCCACAGAATGATAACACGATTCCGAGTAATGACGCACCGCCTAGGGTGGTCGTTACAGACAGTAACGGCCCTATACCTACGGTAGAGACGAACCGTACTGAACCGATTCGTGCATCCAGGGGATGTTCGATCAAAGACTTTATGTTGTGCAAACCTCTAGAGTTTAGCGGGTCTGAAGGACCAAATGGGTTGGTTAAGTGGATGGAGAAAATAGAATCCGTTGTGAATATCAGCAACTGCCCCGAGGATTGTGTTGTTAAGTATGCTACCTGCACATTCACGGACCATGCCTTGACATGGTGGAACACGATAGTGCAGACCCGGGGTCGGGCGGCGACAAACCGCATGACCTGGACAGAGCTCAAGGATCTTGTACTGGAACATTTCTGCCCGAAAAACGAATTGCAAAAATTAGAAATTCAATTGTGGAACCTGGAGATGCAGGGGGCAGACCATTTGGGTTATACGAACCGGTTTAATGAGTTGTCGCGTTTGGTACCATGGTTGGTCACCCCAGAGTCGAAGAGGGTTGAGCGTTATATTTGGGGGCTAACTCCAGTTGTAAGGAGTATAGTCAATTCTGGGGGACACCAGACGTATGAGGGTGCGGTGACGCAAGCTGGTATCGTCACGTATGATTTCGTAAGGAGCGGGTCACTGAAGGTGGCGGGAGAGTCCGCTGGGTGAAAGCGGGGTACACATGACCATAGGATCCAGGAAAAGCAGCAAGGTAAACGTGCTAGGCCCACTGCCCAAAACTACGCCATGACTAGTTCAGGCGGAAGACAAGAACCGCAGAAGGGAACGTTTCCTAGGTGTGGGAAATGCGGTTACCACCATGGTGGCGTGTGCAAAGAGGTGGTGTGCCACCGGTGTGGCAGGATTGGGCACTACGCACCAAGTTGTAGGACAAACCTGAACAACCTGAACCGACAACCGCAACCTATCCGTGCGCAGCCATTTAGGACCCAACCAGCCCGACAACAAAACCCGCAAGGAAACCAAATGGTGACCACCAGCCGTGCTTTCTATGAATGCGGCAGCACAGATCACTTCAAGAGAAACTGTCGAAGCTGAACCAGGGAGGAAATGGGCGGCAAACCGCGGGTCAGGCATCGTCGTCCAATCCGGCGCGAGGCCAAGCATTCGTGATGGGGGCGAACGAAGCACGCCAGGACCCCAGCGTAGTGACAGGTACATTCCTCGTCTCTGATCATTACGCTTCTGTATTATTTGATACAGGCGCCGATAGAAGTTTTGTATCCGTTAAATTCCTGTCGATAGCAAACCTCCCAATTGGCGAAACCATAGAACCTTACACCGTAGAAGTCGCTAACGGTAAAACCATGATAGTTAATCAGATAGTTCGGAATTGCCCTTTTATTCTGAACGATCAATCCCTTCCGATTGACTTGTTACCGGTAGAATTGGGTAGTTTTGACGTGATAGTGGGAATGGATTGGTTAGCACGTAACAAAGTAGAGATAAACTGTGAAAAGAAAATCGTCAAGATCCGGGTGTCGGATGACGAAGAGATATTAGTGCAAGGAGAAAAGTCAGGCACCATGATACCATTTATATCCCACCTCAAGGTGCTAAAATACATACGCCAAGGATGCGTGGCGTATCTAGCAAGCTTGACAGCCACTGATTCTGAGGAGAAACGGGTGGATGATATTCCAGTGGTACGCGAATTTCCACAAGTCTTCCCAGAATAACTTCCTGGATTACCGCCAACCCGACAGGTCGAATTCAGAATCGATCTGTTACCTCAAGCTGGCCCTGTTGCTAAGGCACCCTACCGACTTGCACCATCAGAGATGCAAGAATTATCCAACCAATTGCAAGAATTGTTGGATAAAGGATTTATACGTCCTAGTTATTCCCCGTGGGGTGCACCGGTACTATTCGTGAAAAAGAAGGACGGAAGCCTTAGAATGTGCATTGATTACAGGGAGCTGAACAAGTTGACGATCAAAAATAGGTATCCTCTCCCCCGAATTGATGACCTGTTCGATCAACTGCAAGGTGCGAGCTATTTCTCAAAAATTGATCTTAGATCGGGATACCATCAGGTTAGAATTCAGGAGGAGGATATCCCAAAAACCGCATTCCGGACTCGCTACGGCCATTACGAGTTCTTAGTTATGCCTTTCGGGCTAACAAATGCGCCAGCAGTGTTCATGGATCTCATGAATCGAGTCTGTAAACCCTACCTCGATAAATTCGTCATCGTGTTTATTGACGATATTTTGATATACTCGAAGAGTAAAGAAGAGCACGAACAACACTTAAGATTAATCTTAGAGCTTCTATATTAGGAGAAGTTGTATGCAAAATTCTCCAAGTGTAACTTCTGGTTACAAGAAGTGCAATTCCTTGGTCACGTTATAAACCATCAAGGAATACACGTTGATCCAAGTAAGGTTGAAGCAGTTAAGAATTGGCAAGAGCCTAAATCGCCAAAGGAAATCCGCCAATTCTTAGGCTTAGCTGGATATTATCGTCGATTTATAGAGAACTTTTCCAGCATCGCCCAACCTTTAACCCTTCTGACCCAAAAAGATCGAAAGTATGAATGGGGTGAAGAGCAGGAAACGGCGTTTCAAACGCTTAAAGAAAGATTGTGCCAAGCGCCGATCTTAAGTCTCCCCGACGGAGACGATGGTTTTGTCGTGTATTGTGACGCATCCCGGAGAGGGTTAGGATGCGTTTTGATGCAAAATAATAAGGTCATAGCCTATGCTTCTCGACAGTTAAAAATACACGAGAAAAATTACACTACTCATGACTTAGAACTGGGAGCAGTTATCTTCGCACTTAAAATCTGGAGACATTATCTCCATGGTACAAAGTGCACCATCTTCACCGATCATAAAAGTTTGCAACACATATTCAATCAGAAAGAACTGAATATGAGGCAACGAAGATGGGTCGAGTTATTAAGCGACTATGACTGTGACATCCGTTATCACCCCGGCAAAGCTAACGTCGTAGCCGATGCCTTGAGTAGGAAGGATCGGGTTAAACCATTGCGAGTGCAAGCGTTGGGGATGATAGTCCAGTCGAACCTTTCGGATTTGATTCGAGTCGCTCAACGCGAGGCGTTGAAAGAGGACCAATTGGAAAAAGAAGGACTTTACGGTAACGAGAAGAATTTCGAACAGCGCGTGGACGAAATTCTCTATTTCAAAAATCGGATTTGGATCCCGACCCTCCATGACCTTCGTGAATTAATCATGGACGAAGCGCATAAATCAAAATATTCCATACATCCGGGATCGGATAAGATGTACAAGGATGTGAAGGAGTTCTACTGGTGGCCGGGTATGAAAAAGGATATAGCCATATACGTCGGCAAGTGTACGACGTGTGCGAGGGTTAAGACGGAGCACCAGAAACCCTCGGGAATGTTACAACAACCGGAAATTCCTGAATGGAAGTGGGAGCAGATCACGATGGATTTTGTGACACATCTCCCCAAGACGTCCCGAGGACATGATGCAATTTGGGTAGTCGTTGATCGATTAACCAAATCGTCACATTTTATCCCGATTAGAAATAACTATAACACAGAGAGACTTGCGCAGATTTATATAAATGAAATTGTGTCTCGTCATGGGATACCTATCTCAATCATCTCCGATCGGGATAGCCATTTCACCTCCAAGCTTTGGCAAGCTGTGCAAGAAGCGCTGGGAACGCGTATTAATCTAAGCACAGCTTACCACCCTCAGACCGATGGTCAGTCTGAGAGGACCATCCAAACCCTGGAGGATTTGCTTCGTGCATGCGTACTGGATTTTAAGGGAAATTGGGATCAACATCTCCCACTCGTTGAATTTTCCTATAATAACAGTTACCATAGCAGTATAAAGGCAGCACCTTACGAAGCATTGTATGGACGGAAGTGCCGATCACCACTCTGCTGGACTGAGGTGGGCGACACACAGGTTATTAGATCAGATCTGGTCCAGGAAACGACCAGCAAAATCCTTGAAATTAAGAACAATCTGAAGGCCGCACGGGACCGGCAGAAGAGTTATGCCGATACCCGTAGAAAACCGTTATCATTCGAGAAAGGTGATAAAGTGTATATGAAAGTGTCACCTTGGAAAGGAGTAGTCAGATTTGGAAAGGCGGGGAAGTTAGCCCCTAGATACATTGGACCGTTCGACATTATTGCAAAAATCGGTCCTGTAGCATACCGATTAGAACTGCCTGATGAACTGAGGGCAGTTCACAACGTGTTTCACGTGTCGAACTTGAAAAGGTGTCTGTCGGATGAGACATCGGTGTTACCTTTAGAGGGTGTCCAAATAAATGATAAGCTCAACATTGTAGAGGAGCCCATAGAAATAGTAGACGGGAAAATCAAGCAACTTAGACACAATAAGATCTCGTTGGTCAAAGTTAGATGGAACTCGCAACGAGGCCCAGAATATACATGGGAACGAAAGGACGAATTTCGAAAGAAATACCCCCACCTATTTCCGCAAAAGGAAGTAGTTGATGCGTAAAATTTCGAGGACGGAATTTTTATAACGGGGGGAGAATGTAATGATTCCTGCAAATTCAGGTATACCCTAGCCGGAATATACCATTTATGTGTTATTTAATACTAAATATATGAATCATAATGTGTTTGTACGAGTATATAAGATTCACAGTACGAATTATACTCGAATGTACAGTTAGTCGTATTGGAATTACGATTAACCGATGAACGGTTATTGAAACCCGAACGAATCGGGGATTACGTCATAGATGAAATATATGATGTTTAGTAAGGTTTACGAAGTATTAAGGCTTCGGGATAAGTGAATTATAGCACAGAAAAAGGATTTCGATTTATTAGTACGTCGGTACGTTAAACGAAACCTTTAACATCAAACCAAGCAAGAGTCGATCGATCAAGCCGAAAAAGATGCACAATGACCGACAATATGATGTGTTGAGTCAATAAATGTCATGGTTTAAGTTTTTAAAGATTTTAAATCGGTTTTATATAAATTTTATTTTTTTAAGTCGAAAAACGACCGTTTTAGCCTCGTATTAAGCCGAATTAAGTGTTTAACCGAAAAACGAACTGAACCAGATTATCCACAACATTATCCGGATTACACAATCCAAATGTGTGGCCAAGGTTGAAGATGTGGGCCCCACCCCACACCTTACAATTGACCGATCGGTCCATAGTCTCACACACACACACTTCATTTTCTTTTTTCTAACATCCAACTCTCCAAATCCTCTCAACCCTTTACACATTCATCCAACCTCCTTTGATTTATACCAAGAAACCGAGGTAAAGATCGGATTATAGTCGTGTTCATCGTCTTTTTCTCGAGTCATTTACAAGAAAATGAGGTTTCAAGTGAAAAATGGGTGAAAACCCGAGATGAAACCGATTCTTGCATGATCAAGTGATGTATACAAGTTATACAAGGGATCTTGGTCCAAGAAAGGAGTTAAAAGAGTCAAAAACGAATTTTTACGGTTAAAATCTTTGTTTTGCTGTCTTAACCGAAACCATGAAAGAAATGGCTTGATTGTGGGTATAACTTGCTTGGTGTGGTGTTGTTGTGCTTGTAGGTGTTGTATCTAGTTGCTAGCAAAGTCTAGAAAGCAAGATCTTTGCGATCGAAAGCTAGAAACACAAGGTAGTTCGGTTTTTCGTATGATTTGTAAGATTTGGACAGATTGTGGTAGACTTAGAGTTTAGTCATGAAATTTCACAGAGATGATCTACACATGAAAATATGAGATCTTTGAAATTTTGGTAACTTTTGGATAAAGGATGAATATTTGGTGAATTTAATGCTCGGTTTTGGCTAAAAATGGTGAAAAATAGCTAAACATCATGAAAAATTTTGGAAAAATTCAGATATGCTTTTTATAACATATAAAAGTCACACACAAAATTTCAGGTCCATTGGAGAAGTCTAAGTAGGCTTTTCAGTAAAACGAGTTCTAGGGTGTTCTAGCTCGGTTTTGGTAAAAATGGCATGAAAAATGAGTTTTTGGTTCTGTAAAAATTATTGGGAACTATGCGGATGGCAGGAGTCATCCCAGAAAAATTTGGGATTTTTCTAAGGTCGTTTGGTATTTTCGACATATTTGGTGTTTAAATGACGTTTAAAAATAGATAAATAAATGTTAAATATAAAAATTAATTCTGGAAATATTTATATAAAATTCCTTACTGTCAAAAACTGATTTGTGCAAAATTTCAAGATCCGAGACTAAGCAGATATTTATTTGTGCTAAATGGAACTTAAAAACAACTTTTAAAGCTTAAAACGTGTAAACCGGCAAAGTTCGCCTAAGCGAGCTGACTGGTGTATAAAAACTTTAAAAATGGACTATTTTCATGAAACTGAGTTAATCAAGTAAAAATAAATCATCCAAAAATAATCCGGATGATTTGGGTAATTTTACCCGATTTAGTCGTTTCCGGTATATTAAAGACGGAAACGGGCCCCGCGGCCAAACGGGGTGTCTAAACCGAGCTCTAATTTCACCACTTTAATTAAAATATCAATAACAACTATTTTCGGGTCGTATGTGGCCAAACTCATTTTTGAAAACATAAAGGCGAATAACCGTGCTAGGCACGCAAAACGAGAAAACAAACTAATTGTAGTTTTGACTAAAGAACTCTAAGTGATATCACAATCTAAGTCCTGAGAAGTGTATCGGGGTTAACATTGTCCCCGGATCGTGTACGGTACTGGGTTAAAAGTGTCCCCGGACGTACCGGTTAACACGAATTTAAGTTATATTAATAGAAATTGTGTAGTAACGACTTAGGGATCGTATTACAGATCCGGACAGGTAGCCGTGCCAGTATTACATCTCTGCTCACCAAAAAGGTGAGTTTAACGAGCCCCTTTTTATTGAACTGTTTTAAATATTTTCTCGGGGCGGAAAGCATGTTTTTATCAAAGTGTTTAAGTACATGCCGATCGCATGGAAATGAATGTATTTATATAATGTTTATTGTACGGGAATCGTACGGTAATGTATTAAGATGGTAATTGTCTGAGTTGCTAATATTGTAAGGCCCGAAACAGTGTTCTGGGTTAACAGTGTCCCCAGAGGCTATTAAATGTATATCTGGGTTAACAGTGTCCCCAGGGGTTATTAAATGTATTTCTGGGTTAACAGTGTCCCCAGAGGCTATTAAATGTATTTCTGGGTTAACAGTGTCCCCAGAGGTTATTAAATGTGTTTCTGGGTTAACAGAGTTTTCACTTGTAGGCTCAGCATAATTACATCATTAATTTATGATTATTAAAATGATTTGTCATGGTTTATTTAAATTAGTGAAACTCACCAACTATTCGTAGTTGACCCGTTTTCTTTACATGCTTTCTAGGTACACCCAAATTGGAATGAATGATACGTGCTTGATGATGTGTGCTATTTTGTGGAAGATTATGGATCTATATTTTGCATTAAATATGTTAATGTACTATCGGTAAAACTTATGTGATAACACCTAGATGGTAACGAAACACGGAACAATGTAATACGTTTAAATTATTGTAGTGGTGTTTTCTTTATAAGCAATGCTGTTGATATCAGATGTGTCTGTTGCATCCCGTTTACGTTTCCGCTGCGGTTACGGGGTGTTACAAATGCCCACTTCGCAAGGCAACGGTTTTACCGACACTTATTATATGCTCATTGGTTTAATTGTTTATCTCACAGGAACAATTTGCGTTTTCTTTTATATATTATATTGTATCTCAATTAAATGTTTTTTTACTCACTCAACCTCGTGTTGACCAAATTATTTGTATTTTATACGCATATCCAGGTAATCGTGTGAATTGATAACAAAATTTTTTAATGGATTTAGGATTTCTAGGTTAGAATAGATATTATCAAGACTAAATCAAGACGTAGTTAAATATAAATCATTAATTACTTGTTGCTTATTATTGTATTATGTACTTTAATTTGTTTGGAGTTGTTTGAATATTTTATTGGAATAAATAGATATTGCCATTTTAAATTTTTGCATGATAGTACCTTGAGAGCTTTAATCAATCAGCTCATGCCCCAGTATTTCCTCCGTAGGTTGGGGTGTGACAATAACTTTATTACAAAAAAAAAGTAAATATGTTTTTGCATGGTGTCCAAATGATATGACAGTGTTCCCTAGGAATATACTAAGCATTCATTAATATCTCACCCATGCATAAACCATTCTCTCAAAAGAAAAGAAGCCTAGCTGCTGAAAGAAGCTTAGTTTCCTATAACGAAGTAGACAAGCTTGTTAAAGTCGACATACTCCAAGAAGTAAGGTACCATTCTTGGATTGCCAACCCTGTCATGGTAAAAAAAAAAGTCTTATGGATTTTGGAGAATGTCTGTAGATTTCAAGGACCTTAACAAGTCTTGTCCCAAGTATAGTTACCCCTTTACATAAATTTATTGGAAGGGGGATTCCCTTACAGGCTTCCAAGACAAGTGATCTTAGACGTTTATAATGGCTAGCATCAGATTTTAATGAAGGTTGAAGATGAAGAGATGACAACATTCCATACCAACAAAAGGATCTTCTACTACAAAATTATGCCCTTTGGTTTAAAAAATGTTGGGGCTACGTATCAACGTTACCTTCTCCAAGAAATCGGAAAAATATGGAATCTTATGTTGATGACCTAGTCAAAAAAAGAAAAGATGAGAAGGCAATGATCGAAAACATCGAAGAGACATTAGAAATCTAAGAATCATCAACCTGAAACTCAATCTAGTTAAATGCTCATTCATTTCCGAAGAAGATAAATTCTTGGGCCAATTGATTAACAACCAAAGCATAAAATCTAACCCAAGGAAGGTACAAGTTATCCGGGATTTGCACTCCCCAAAGAAAAAGAAGGAGGTCCACACCCTTCATGGTAATATTGCAGCCCAAATAAGATTTCTTTCAAAGTCGGCAGAAAAATCTTTAACCTTCTTCAAAACTTTGAAAAATTGCAGTGATAAGAAAGACTTCCACTGGACTAGTGAAGCAGAAGCTGCCTTTTTAGCTCTGAAGAAGTATCTAGCTACCTTTCCTGCTCTAGCAACTCCTCAAGAAGGAGATGCAATACAATTTATATTAGGTAACCTATTAGCTCAGTGCTTATTGTCAAACACGATAAAGTCCAAGTTCTAGTGTACTTCATCAACGGCGCACTAAGACAAGTTGAGCTTAATTACATGCCCATTAAGAAGATTATCCTCGCACTTGTTCACACAAAAAAAAGGCTAAGAAGGTGTAACATCTGAAATTTCTAAGAATAATATTTAATATATTATTTAATTATGGTGGAAAAGTTTACTTAAGTTAGTAGAGAAATAATAAAATAATAAAGATTGGAATGATAAGTAGGCTAATTAGATGTAATTAATTATCGACCAAAAAGTAAAGATGGACCTAAGGTCCATGGGCTTAAGGGAGTATAAATACCCTGAAAACCCTAATCCTTTCCATTACCATACATCTTTACACCATAGCCTACACCATCAAAAACACACTTCTCCAATTCCCATTTTTGAGAAAACCACCCACAAAGACACAAAGTTTTCTGGAGATCTAACCGTCGGATCGGTCTAAAATTTTAACTGAGTGTTCATGGTATATAAATGAATATTACCACCAATTAGTTCTTCGATCAGTGGTCGGGAGGTCCGGTTTTTATCAGCAAAACCATTTCAGCTCAAAATTGAAGATTCCGGCGACTGTTCAGCTATTCCGAAAACTGTAGCGGCGGTTTCCGGAGAAGGAAATCTTATGGATTTGTAGATCGAGACAAGACGTTTATGTGGCCGCTAGAATCACTCAAATTGGAGTTCGGTTGATATGGTTTTGGGCCTCTCGAGTGATTTCAGAAAAAAATCTCAAATGTACGTTTTTGATAAAAAGGCTTATTTTTCATGAGCGGATTTACCTGAATTGGTAGCATGATAGATCGGGTCATGATTATTGATAATGTTGAGTCAAAGATTTGACCTGAGAGAACTATAAGGAAGATTGGAATCTTCTCAACTGCCTCTGAATTTGCTAAGTATGGAATCCGAGCACACTTGGATTCCCGGGCAAGGTTTGCTTACCCTAGCAAGGTATTCTGTCCATCAGGCAAGGTTATCTTCTAGAAATCTTCTTTAGTGCTTACCCGAGCAGGGTTCACTATGTCTAGCAAGATTGTTCTTCATTGCCAAGTAAGGTTTGCCTCCGAGTAAGCTCTTGGCTATCCAAGCTCTTGAAGCCAAGTGATTGGAAGATCAGACAAGGTATTCATTAATAAAACAGTGGTACGAGCAAGCTTGATGTGAGTAATGAAATATCTCAAGTTACATCGGGCATGGTTCAACTCAAGCAGGCTACAGTGTTACCAAGCACACTTTTCTTTGCTAAATAAGGAGTTGAAAGGATCATTGAAGAACAAGGTTGCTCGTAAGGTCATGTCGGGCAAAGTCTGATATGATCAAGAAGATTGAAGTCTACTAGGTGAGAATTCTCATAGGAGAATACTCTAAGTAAAGTCTAACCGGAGAACTGTTCCCGAGCACACTTCAAGGTTACCAGGTCTACCCGTAGACCACAAGAAGGCATAAAGCCTACTCGGTGAAGACAACATATGCAAAGTCTACCCGGAAGACCTGTTTTTACACTTAGTATAGTTTTGAATATGTAATTTGAATATGTATTATTTATTTAGGGTTTCTAGAAGGAATGACAGCTGTCAGGAGGTGTCAGGCCTATAAAAGGAATCTTTTAGGGCACGCCTTCTAACGGAGAAAACGGACAAGCCAATTAATTCAAAGAGAGTATTTGTGAGTGTGACGGCTGTCAATGAATCGTACGGACATAACTTTTCAATCAAGAAACCCTAAATCGATTAACATTTGTATGATTCGTTCATATGAATGGAAATCTTTTGAGTGATTCTTGTGTGTTAGTTACTTTTCATTAATCCTTTAGAAACTACCCTGTTTGTTTCTGATTCCGCCTTTAACAAACAGTTTTTTTCCTAAAATAGCAACCGTCATTAACTCTCTTGTCGACACATTTATTGTGTGAGTTATGACTTGATTGTGATTGTGAGTGATTAATCGGGACCGACAAATGGTATCAGAGCTTGTTCGTTGCTGATTTGGGTAAATAATTTGTTTCTGATTGAAGATCTGAAGAAGAACAATGACATAAGCAGAACACGGTTTCATTGAAGAGTGACGTAAGCTACTATGTTTTTCATTTCTGTCCAGATCTACATATTACCGGTGTCTTCTTTTACTTATTTTGTTTAAAGTTCTCATCTTAATTACTTAATCTTGCTCTAATCGAACCAGATACATAAGATCTGATGATCCGGTTCTCAGATCTGATTATTTTCATAATCTGTTTTTACTGATTAACTGATTACTGATTTTCTGGTTTTCAAAATGCCTGGTTACAAATAACAAGAGGTTTCTACTAATATGATTCCTAGACTTTATGGACAGGAGAATTTCACCAAATGGAAGGTATTATTTGAGGCTGCCGTGTGTTATAATGATGTTGACTTGTGGAATTCGATAAATAATGGCCCTCAAGATAATGATGGTGCAAATGCTACTGCTGCTGTACGTAAAAGGATGAGGAAAATGGACGACAGGGCGTTAGCTATGATCAAGCTAGGACTGTCTTGGGAGATCTTAACCAAAGTTGCACATCACACTACAAGCAAAGCTATGTATGATGCAATCATTGAGATGTATGAAGGTAACACCGAGCTGAAAAACATAAAGAAACAAAGACTCAAGCAACAGCTAGAAAGATTCAAGTACAAGGAAGTAGAAATATTGAAATCGATCCTAGAGAGATTTCTGGCTATTGTGAATAAGCTGAGGAGTACTGACTATGTGATGACAGAGTTTGATATGACTACAAAGCTGCTAAACTCTATTACCAAAGAGTGGTACACAGCTAGTAAATTCATACTGCAGAAGCCCAACTTTGAAAACTCAAATTGGATGATGTAATTTGCTTCCTTCAAGCTTCAGAAATAGAGATGATTGAGAACGAAATGATCAAGGAAGAGAAGCCCTGTTTCTAGGTATCCAATGCTCTCATTGCACCTATGGGAAACTTGTCAACCAAAAACAAACAGCAGATTCCCATCATAGAGGCACCAATTGAACAAGGTGTTGATACACCTAAAGCATTTGTTGGTGGTAGCACAAGTCACCAAGGAAACCAGTCAAGGTTCAATTTCCAACTCTTGGAAGACAATGACACATCCTTTATGGCAACTGGACACACACCTTACACTGGTGGAAGCAATGGTCAAAGTAGTGAAACACATGCTTTGTTTTCAATGTTCACTGAATCATACAATTCTTTTGTGGCAAAGAACTTGTATCATACTAGTGTCATCCATGATGACCTTGAGAAGATTGATGTAGATGACTTGGAGGATATGGATTTGAAATGGCAAGCTGCTATGTTGGGTTTGAGAAGTAAAAGGTTGTTCAATAGGACTGGGATGTCACTGTTGTATGGACCTAATTAAAGGATTAAGTTTGACAACTTAAAGGCAATTTGCTACAATTGCCAACAGCCTGGACATTTTGCAAGAGAGTGCAATATGCCAAGAAACTTTCAGATGAATCAGTACCAAATTCAACAACCAAGAAACCAGCAGCAATATCAACAAAATCAGCCAAGATACAACAACAATCCAAACAACTTCAACAACTACAATCCCAACTTCAACAATTTTCAACAGCCTCAAATGAACAATCAACAGGTTGTGCCCCAAAATAAAAACTTTCAGAGAACCAACCAAAACCTTCAAACAGCTCCAACCAACTCAAACAGAACCAACCAAAATCAACCAAGGAATCAGGGAAATGTAGCTTTAGCTGCACATCAGGATGGTGATTTGTATTGGAGTAATCATGAAGAGGACATCTCAAGAGCAAATGTGGCTTTGATGGCTATTGCTGAAAAGGAGGCTGGAACATCATCTCAGGAACAGTCCACTCCACTGAATGAAGTGTGGTAAATGGACAATGGATGTTCTAGGCACATGACTTGTGACAAAAGGTCACTTGTTAATTATGAAGAGAAATTTGAAGGACCAGTGGCATTTGGCACTGATGAGAATGGAGGAAAAATAGTTGGCAAGGGAATCTTAACTAATGGGAAAGTCTCATCTGACAATGTGTTCTATGTTGAGGGACTACAATATAACCTGTTAAGCATATCATAGATGTGTGATAAGGGTTATAAAGTTGGTTTTGATGACTCATATTGTTTCATTTTAAGACCTGAATTTGTGATCCCACCTGATATGATCATGATGATGGCACCAAGAAATGGCAACTTATATGAGTTTAACATGAAAGAAGCTGTTTCAAGAGGTGGTACATGTTTTGTTTCTAAAGCCACTGAAATTAGTCAAAATTGTGGCATAGGAAATTGTGTCATGTGAATCTGAAGAATATGAATAAACTTGTGAAGGGAGAGCATGTAATTGGCTTACCTTACAGGGAGTTCAGATTGGATGACAATTGTATTTCATGTCAAAAAGGCAAGCAGCACAAGTCTTCTTATAAGACAAACTCATCAACTCAATTGATCAAGTGCTTGAATTACTTCACATGGATGTTTTTGGTCCTGTGATTGTCCCAAGCATAGGAAAGAAAAGATATTGTCTAGTGATCATTGATTATTATTCAAGATATACTTGGGTTTATTTTCTGAGTACAAAAGATGAGACTGTAGAGTTGATTAAGGGCTGTGTGACAAGGATTGAGAACCAACTGGATAAAATGTTAAAGTGATGAGAAGTGACAATGGTATTGAGATCAAAAATGGAGTAATTGAAGAATTTTGTGCAGAAAAGGGTATACTACAACAATTCTCAGCTCCTAGAACTCCTGAACATAATGGTGTTGTAGAAAGAAGAAACAGGTCACTCATTTAGGTTGCAAGAACCATGTTAGCTGATGCTTTTCTACCTGTCATCTTTTAGGCATAAGCTATTAACACAGCATGCTATGTTTAGAACAGAGTACTTCTCAACAAAAGACACAACAAGACTCCATATGAAATTTTCTTTAATAGAAAACCCTACATCAAGTTTCTCAAGCCTTTTGGATGCAAATGTTCACTCTTGAACACCAAGGACTATTTAAACAAGTTTCAAGCTAAATCCTTGGATTGCTTCTTTATTAGATATTCTACACACTCAAAAGCCTATAGGGTATATGTGAAAGACCATTTGAGTGTCATTGAATCATCTGACATAATCTTTAATGAGAATCAGTTCAACACAGTTGATGGTGCAGCATGCCTGTTTGATCTTAAAAAATTGATAAAGTCATTCAAGATTTATCCTGAAGACTTTGATGACTCATTCTACAAGACCAGTGTAATAAAAGAGAAGAGTACGAAAACAATGGACTTGGAAAAGCTGTGGAAGAAGGTTGCAAGTAAAGAAACTGAATATCCTTTTATAAAAGATCCCTCAAGTGCAAATGTTGAGGAAGTTCAAGACAATGATCAAGTGTACAATCAAAGTCCAGAACAAGATCATGTAGATAACATTCAAGACAATCAAGAAGTGCAAAATGATCAAGTTCAAAATGAGGGAAACCCAAGCAACCAAACAAGTGAAGAGGAAACAATCCCAACAACAAGGTTTCAAGACCTGTTTTAGAGATTGAATTTGGAAAACAATGGTGCATCCTTTAAAGACAGAATAATGAAGAAGTACCAGAATTTCATGATGCTGAAACTGAATTGATCTTAAGGAACCAGATCTCAGTAAATCAAATCTTGACACTAATGTGTCTGCTGATGTGATAGTTCAAACCCCTTATGCTGTAAAGAATCATCCTTCTGAAAAACATCATTGGAAATATATATGAAAGAATTACAAGAAGTCATTCTGAATCGGAAAACATCTGTTTGTACTCCTGCTTTTTATCCCAGATAGAACCAAAGAACATTGTTCAAGCACTAAAGGACAACAGATGGGTAGAAGCAATGCAAGGGGAGTTGGCTCAGTTCAGAGATCTACATGTCTGGGAGCTTGCGGACAGGCCAAGAAACAGATATACAATTGGAACAAAATGGGTTTTCAGAAATAAAAGGTATGAGAGGGGTATTGTGATTAAGAATAAAGCCAGACTTGTTGCACTTGGATGCCTACAAGAGGAAGGGATTGATTTTGAGGAAGTCTTTGCACCTGTTGCAAGACTAGAAGCCATAAGGATTTTTCTTGCTTATGCTACCTCAAGGAATATCAATGTATTCCAACTGGATGTCAATTCGGCATTCCTAAATTGAACGATTGATGAAGAGGTGTATGTAACTCAACCACCAGGTTTTGAGGATCCTGTGTATCCTAATAGGGTGTATAAGTTAAACAAAGCCTAGTATAGATTGCATCAAGCTCCTAGAGCATGGTATGATGAGTTGTCAAACCATCTGCTTGAAAATGGTTTCCAAAGGGGAGATATTGACAAGACACTCTTCTACAAAAGGAGAGGATCAGATTAGCTATTATTACAAGTCTATGTGGATGATATCATCTTTGGGTCAACCAATGAACAAATGTGTATGGAGTTTGAAGAGGTGATGAAATCCAAATATAGTATGAACTCTATGGGAGAAATGAACTTCTTTCTGGGACTGCAAGTCCAATAGAAGACTGATGTAATTTTCATCTACCAGACTAAATATGGGCAGGACATTTTGGATAAGTTCAAATGTCATGAATTCAAAACATCTTCAACTCCAATGGACACATAAGAAAAGATGATAGCTGATGAAAAGGGGGATCCTGTGGATGAACATGAATATAGAGCCAAAATTGGATCCATGATGTACCTAACTGCTACTTGACCTGGCATTATGTATGTTGTGTGTGTATGTATAAGATTCCAGTCAAGTCTAAAAGTTTCTCACATGAAGAACATACTTGGAGATTTGGTATCCAAAGAACCCGTCTTTTGATTTAATTGCCTACACAGATAGTGATTATGATGGTTGCAACATGAGCAGGAAGTCAACCTCAGGTGGATGTCAATTCTTGGGAGACAGGCTAGTGTCATGGCAATGCAAGAAGCAGACCACTGTATCAATATCAACAGTAGAAGTTGAATACATTGCTGCATCTGCTTGCTGTGCACAACTTCTCTGTATTCAGAACCAAATGCTGGACTATGGTTTGAATTTTTTGAACACCCCTATTTTTATTGACAATACTACTGCATACTTCACTGTTAAGAATCTAGTACAACATTCTAAGACTAAGCACATTGAAATCAGACATCACTTCATAAGAGATTGTAATGAAAAAGGTTTGATTAAAATTAAAAGAGTTGATACAAGTGACAACTTAGCTGACCTATTCCCCAAACCACTTGATTGAACCAGGTTCAACTTTCTCCCGAAATCCCTGAGGATGATCAACTCTGATGAAATCTGATTGAGGATGTCTGCTTAACTGTGCAAACTGACTATCTATTGAAGTCTTGATGAATGTTGTGTGTATGTGTTTGATTATGATAATTTTTGATGATAACTTATATGTGCTCAAGTGAATATTTGTGTTGATTTGATATCATTGATGCTTATGTTTATTTATCAGTTGACTGATTGGATGTTATGATAAGTAGCTTAATTTGTCTAAATTGATTAAATTCTTATTTGTTGTCATGATTGTATGTTTGATTATGTGTTTAATCTGATAAGGTGATGTTGTTAGGATTAGTTAGACTATGAATTGTGTGAAGTCTGCTTGTTTTAATGACATTATTGATAATCACAATTTGAGTATGATATGCTTGTGATTGTGTCAAAATGTGTTTTTCTGTCAAAATGATATGCATGACTGAAAATTTTTAACAAACATGTTTGATCAAAACATCTTTTGAATATGCAAGAGCAAGTTGTTAATGGTGTAGAGACATGATAATACTATTCAATTCAAAGCTTTGTAGAAGCTTAAAAGAAAATTTTTAATGAAAAGTCTCAAAGAGTTACTTTTGCTGAAAATTATGTCATTTGCTCAAGCTGGAAAGGCATATACTTGTATATGTTTGGTCCTGTCAACTGTTTTCAGATTGAAAGGATAGCCATTAACCTAGAAAACTGAAAGCATTTGGGGCAATTGTAACTTGTTTTCTATTCTTTCACTTAAAATTATATCAATAAATCTATTTTGAAAGGACATGTACTCACATATATGTTTGGTCCTGTTGACCACTTGTGGTCAAACAGTATAGCCATTTACTTGTCAAATAGGAGATATTGGGGCGTCTGAATTTAAAACTATTTTTAATATTGGAAATGATAGTACATTGACTACTTAGCCAATCATATTGATTTAATAGGCCAAAAGGGCAATTAGTACAGTCATTAACATGTATGGTTGCTTTCCCATGATGTGTAAAATCTAAGGTGATATAAACATAAAGAAACTACTATATCTTATGTGGAGTTACATTGTTGTCTATGCATGTTCCTAGATAAATCTTTCCAACTGATAGGCAGAAAAGTGATTATCCAGTCATACACAAGCCTTTGATATTTGGTCACCAAAAAGAACTATCTGATTTAAGAATGACAAAGAACAACTGTGAACTATATGATTTTAAATATTTTATCAACCAAAAGTTGATCCATGTTCACAAATTTTATTTATAAAGAAAATACAAACATGAGGGTTAAACCTAGAACTACAGGGGTGGAGGCAATCATATAAGTCCTTTAAACATTCCGAACGAAAGGCCTGTAAGTCCGACTTGCGTGGCATGTAAGTCCAACGTTCAACCTCACATATGTTTGTAAATTTGAAAAGAAAAATCCAACAATTTTTAAAATATGTTCTGTCATTAAAATTAAGTTTACTAATTTGACTTTGATCCCCTGGACTTGGTCAGAATTTTAATGACAGAACATATTTTAAAAATTGTTGGATTTTTCTTTTCAAATTTACAACCTATAGAACATGTAAGTTTGCTTTGTTTTAAGTTAATATAGCAAGCTTTGTGATTTGGTGTGATACTCTAGCAAGCTTTAGTGATTTTGATCTTTCTAGCACACTTAGGTGTTTTACTGTTTAAATTCATTTCTAGCAAGCTATGTGTTTTGTGATTACGATTCCTTGACATTACAAGTGTTTTCGGGCAGACCTAGTTTCCCGGGAACACTTTATATTTCGGGCACTCTTTGAATTTTCAAATGTTCCGTTAATATACTTAGTAATTTCAAATTGACTTTCCGTATACACTTTGTGTAAGGAATCCACTCCTAGAACACTTTGTATTTCTTGAAGGTTTTCGGGCATAATTTGCATCAAAGTATACTTGACTGAATATTGTGAAAAATTTTCGGGTAAGGTTTGCGATAGGTTAAATAATTCGAGTAAGATTAGAAGTATGTTTGAGAAATTTATTTGGGCATCCTAACTGATTCCTAGAAAGGTTGCCTACTTGATATTTATACTTGATTATTCGTCTTGTGATTCAGTTCTGAAGCAAACCTGTATTTCAAGTAAGCTTTCTTCATTTTACTAAAATTTACTTTAATAATCCTTAGTTGACTAAATCGAGCAAGCTTTGAGAAAGTGGAACATTTCTAGCCAACCTTTTAAACTCAAATAAACTTTTCCGAGCAAGGTTTGATAGGTGACCTTTTCCAAGTAAGGTATCATAAATGGACTAAAAACAAATTTCAAAAGAGAATTTTTTTTAATCGTACTGTTTGACAGCTATTAACTCACTAAACGACAAAAAGCATTTAAAACCCACTTTCAAAAGGTATATAAGAGGGAAAGAGAGAGATTATGCAACATTATTTACCCTCTCTCTCTCTCTCTCCCCCTCCTTCCAGTGATTGCTCACGAAAGAAACCTAACTGACTTATCGAATTCATCATAATCCTAACCCTAATTTATCAGCCCTCAAAATCCGACTCGGTAAGCTTTAATTAAACGTTTTTCGACCACGATTAAGTGCTAGTGGGCTATAATTATTCATGTTTACTTAAATCTCTGTTTTGTGTGTATGTTATAAACTTGTCGAAGATCAGGTTCTTAATGACATTTCTCTCTTTCTTCTTTAAATTTATAACTTGAAATTAGTTAAAGCTGTGAACTTTAGGGCTAATTTATACTTTGAATGTGTTTGATTATTTGTTTCAGATATGGCGGATGATAACCCACCAAGATATATCTTTGAGCACAAGCACAACATGTGTGCCTTGGTGCAAGTCACTCCGACTAATGAGGAGGTTGCAGTGATAATAGGATGGCTTCAACGGTCAAACATCAATTTTGCTTTGACAAAATGCCCTATTATCTACATAAATCATTCACTTGATTTTTGGCAATCGGAGAGACTGTTTGATGGTGTCAACGGGAGGAGAATAGAAGCCACTGTTGCGAATCAAGAGATACGGATAGACGAAGGGATTATTCGAAGATGCTTGCAGTTTAATGATGGTAACCCAGAATCACTTCACTTAACAGCTGACCAACTTTCAGGATATTCAGTCGGATGATGGGTTATCAGGGGACAATACATGAAGGACAATTCCAGAAGGGAATGTTCCCCAACTTATATCGATTTTTAATTCATCACATCATACAGGGTTTTGGCCCTAAAAAAGGCTCATGGACTCTATGAGTTGGGATTTGGCAAATGCCACAGTTGCTGTACTATTCAGATATCCTTTCAATTTTCAAAGATGATCTTTGAAGGACTTGTGAGCAACTTAAAGAAGGGAAACAAAGATAGATTCTTGGCGTATCCCAGATTTTTACAAATCATTTTCAATAAGGAGTTGGAGGAATAACCTGTTATTGGGATCACTCATTCGTTACAAGATCCGGATACATACAAGAGGATTGCAACATTGAGTAGTACATGCAAATTCAATTCGGATGTCGTGTATGAAGATCTACCATGGCTGATGGTTGATGATATTGAAATTCCTCATCTGCATGAGATTTTGGCAGAAGAAGTACAAGGAGATGAAGAGGATAAGGATACTGATGATGATGGAGATGATAATGATGATGGAGATGATGGTAATGACGATGGAGATAATGATGTTGACGATGGAAATGATGATGAAGGAAATGCTGAAAATGATGATGGTATAGAAGAAGGAGGTGATGCAAATTTTGATGATTATGTACAACCTCAGGGGGAGTTTCAGATTACTCCAACACCACCAACCACACCCCTTGACTCTTCACCACAAACAGCACCCTACCCACCATCACCAATTGACCAAACCACCCAATCACCACCTCACTCACCACCACCAGCCCTAATCCAAAACTCACAGAACCAAACTCCACCACAAACACCACATTCCTCTCCACCACTAAATGACCAAATAACTCAATCTCTACCCACTCACATACCCATCCTAACCCAAGCTCAAACCACCACCCAAAATCCCCAAACCCCAACCTCAAATCCTTATCTAGAACCATTTAACATCTCACCTAGCACTACACCTCCCAATATTACCAACATTTACAAAAGAAATTTTGATCTAGTAATTGAAGCAGTAAGACTGAGAGGTGAAAATGCAGATTTGAAGAATGAGAATGAGGAGCTGAAAGCTCAGTTGGCCCTAGCCAATTCTAGAATTCTAACCCTGGAGCAGGAGGTTGAGAAGACCTCAGCTGCCCTAAAACAAGTGGAGAATATTATTGTGCCAACTGATGATGTGATTAAAAATATTATTGTGCCAGCACATGATGAGATGGAAGTTGGATTGTATTATAAATGCTTATGATGATGATGAGGACAGTAGTGAAATAAGGGTAACTAATGATGAGTATGAGGCTGATGAGTCAAAGGGAGATGAGCAAAATTATGATGTTAATAATGAAGTGTTAAATGTTGTGAATAGAGAGAGAGATGATGATGAGGTGAGAGGAGAAAAGGAGACAGAAGATGGAGTTGAAAATATAGACACTGATGACAATGTGGCCACCACTGACGTTGCCACTGACATTCAAACAGATGTGTTGACAAATGTGTTAACTGCAACCGAAGTACAGACTGATGGGATACATTATGATGATGCTTCTACTGAGGAGCTAGTATTCACAGAACCCGAAGCTGATCAAGCAAACTCCAAGAGGGTAGAGCATGATGAAGAAATGGAACATTGGACAAAGAGATTGATGACTTTCAGTCTGAAACTGGGAGCGACAAAAGAAGAAGTCTAGCCAAGGGCAAATCCATTGCTGAAAAAGAAAATGAGCCTGTTAGGGCAGATACTGAAGAAGAAGATGAAGTAGATGAGATTGATGCTGCTGCTGCCAGAAGGTTGGAACAAAATATGAAAGAAACATGGGATAGGGAACACATTACCCGAATCCTAACACCAGAAGAGCTGGCAGAGCAGGAGACACTGATTGAACAAATCAAGATTGCAAGAACTTTAGAACAAGAGGAGGATGATGATCAAGTGGTGATTAAGACCTTGATCAATCTAAAGAGGACTGAGGAAGTGGATAACTCACTTGCTATGGTTATGAGAAAGTTCAGTCAGCCTCAAAATGAAACAACCTCAAAAGCTGAGCCAGAAAAGAACTTGAATATTGAATTGAATTTTGTAGAAATTGGTGAGTCTGTTGAATCAACCTTTGCAAAGAAATGGGCTGAGCAAATCAAAGAAGATATCAGAAAAAACCATCCGATTGGGAATGTACAGATGATGCAAGATATGGGAAGAAATAAACGAGAAAAAGGCTCAGACCTGGAGATTATGAACAAGCTGGTAGAGCTGAATTTGTAAAGAAGGGGAAATGGGATGATAAGAACAAATGTTTTGTTGAGACCCCAGATGAGCAAGCAAGTCCTATTAGTGCACTTCCTCTACAAACTTAAGGCCTGAGGAAGTAGTTGAAGGAGTCCTAAATGTTCTCGTTCCTGATGTTCCAACTCCTAATGAACCTAAGATTAATGCTGTAAATGAAACAACAGAGGAGGAGGATGAATCTAAAAATGATGCTGATGTTGATGATCATGGTAAAGCTGATGAAAATGTTGATGATGTGTCCCCACATGTACAAATTTCAGAAGAACAAAGTGCAAGCATTCAGCAAAGTACTGATGATTCAAGAAGGAACCATCCTTAGATTATGGACTTAATTAGACATGGTTTCAAGTATGAAGATCTGGCTTCCTTAACTGATGAGGAGTTGTAGAAAAAGTTGGATAAAGAGAGGGATGATGCAAAAAGGATGTTGGAGAAGAAAAATAGAGACGGTATGAAATTCAGAATATATATGAGAAAACATAATTTCTCTGAGAAATACTTGTCCCATTTCAAATTTGATGATCTTGAAAGGGTGTACAACACAACAAGAGAAGATGTTCAGATAAAAGATAAAGAAAAATTTGTAAGGGAAGCTATACTAAATGAAAAGCTTGACAAGTTGAGGAAGAAATTTGATGGTAGATGTGGATATCTGTTGGATAAGGGCATGTCACCAGAATTGGTGAGTAGTCTGACTAAAACTGCAGTTGACTCTCATTATAACAGGCTTAAAGGAAATACAAGTTAAAGAGAGTTCAACCTGAGACATCTACCAGGCATTCAAGAGAAGAGAAACAAGAACCACCAGTAAAGAAAAGAAAGATCATGACCCTAAGGGAGAAACAAAAGGCCCAAATTGAAAAAGAAAAGTCAAAAGGGGCAACACCTTATGATACACCAATCTCAGTGGAAGTGAAACCTGAACCTATGGATGAACCTATTGTTCCATGGGATAATGAAGAAATGATTCAAATTCTGAGGGGCATAATGGTGAATCAAAAGGGAATGTACCTTTGATGCCCTTGATAAAGATCAACTGAAGGAACTATTTTATATGCAAAAGGCTGAATGGGAGAAAGTCTTGTTGGAGGGTGAGAATCCCAGAAGTTTCATTGAAGGTAGATTTGTGCCTGCAGGATTAATGAATAATCCAAAGGTAGTTCAAATGATTGTTAGACTTAGCAAAGATGCAGGTGAAAACATTGCAGATCTGATCACCTACCCTGCTGATTTTGATTGAGGTAATGTATATGAAAGCATTTGCAGTATCAAGGCCTAGTAAACCCATGAAGTCTATCCCAACTAGGCCCTCTGCCTCAAGGGTACATCCATCAGGAATCAGGGGTGAGTCAAGTAGAGTCGGATCCCAAAGAGAAACAAGACCACAATCTGATGTGGATCTTCCAAGAACTCTCTACTATGACTCAGTCTCTCAGTCTTTGAAAGCGATTATGCAGAGTAGACAACTGAGAGACATTATCTTTAGAGAATATTTTGCTGAATATTCAAGGGAGCAGTTGGAGAAGATGGCCACACTAGATTTGTATGATTATCATGATAGTAATAAGTTGGCTGAGAGACAGTAGAATAAACTCTCAAAGTATATGAGAAGTGAAGCTGACAAGGGGTTCCCATTTTCAAAAGAAAAGAAAAGTTGGAAGTGGACAAAGCATGACAGAACCAGAAGAGCAACAAGAATGAAAAATATAACGAGTGCTGAATTGAATTATCAATTGTCTGTTAGAAACAACAATCCCCAATCAAACATGAACACGTGTATCAGCATTGGAAGAAGAATGACATGCCCAAACTATGTTGTCCAGAAGAATGGCATCATTGCTGAAATTGAATATAAAGAAAATGATGGCCACTATGTTCTTCGAAACTAAGATGGACTTATCTTGGGCATAATCAAGAAGGATGAAGACCTGACTTATCTACACAATGAAGATCTATGGATATTCCTGAAAGTCACACTCATTATCAAATTTTGTCCATTTTTCAGCAAAGGGCAGGAACGGTAATTATTAATAGAAGACAAGTAGCCTATGATGCCAGAAGAAGATAAAGATCTTAGAATAGGCTTTGATTTGTAATATTTACGATCAAAATTCTGAATATGTAATAGTTTTAATTTCTGATTATGTAAAAAATTTGATTTTGATTTGATGTGTATTTTGACTATGTTTAATTAACTATAGAAGTGTTTTGGGAAAGCTGAGGTGTTCCAATCTAGGGGGAGATTGTTAAGTCAAAGATTTGACCAAAGAGAACTATAAGGAAGATTGGAATCTTCTCAACCTCCTCTGAATTCACTAAGTATGGAATCCGAGCACACTTGGATTCCCGGGCAAGGTTTTCTTACCCTAGCAAGGTATTCTGTCCATCGGGCAAGGATATCTTCTAGAACTCTTCTTTAGTGCATACCTGAGCAGGGTTCGCTATGTCTAGAAAGATTGTTCTTCATTGCCAAGCAAGGTTTGCCTCCGAGTAAGCTCTTGGCTATCCAAGCTCTTGAAGCCAAGTGATTGGAAGATCGGGCAAGGTATTCATTAATAAAATAGTGGTCGAGCAGGCTAGATGTGAGTAATGAAATATCTCAAGTTACATCGGGTAGGGTTCAACTCAAGCAGGCTACAGTGCCACCAAGCACACTTTGCTTTGCTAAATAAGCTATTCCCAGCAAGGAGTTGAAAAGATCATTGAAGAACAAGGTTGCTCGTAAGGTCATGTCGGGCAAAGTCTGATATGATCAAGAATATTGAAGTCTGCTAGGAGAGTATTCTCTTTAGAGAATACCCTAAGTAAACTCTACCCGGAGAACTGTTCTTGAGCACACTTCAAGGTTACCAGGTCTACCCTTAGAGGACAAGAAGGCACAAAGCCTACTTGGTGAAGACAACTTATGCAAAGTCTACCCGAAAGACCTGTTTTTACACTTAGTATAGTTTTGAATATGTAATTTGAATATGTATTATTTATTTAGGGTTTCTAGAAGGAATGACAGCTATCAGGAGGTGTCAGGCCTATAAAATGAATATTTTAGGGCACGCCTCCTAACGGAGAGAACGGACAAACCAATTAATTCAGAGAGAATATTTGTGAGTGTGACGGTTGTCTTAGAATCATACAGACATAACTTTCCAATCAAGAAACCCTAAATCGATTAACATTTGTATGATTCGTTTATATGAATGGAAATATTTGAGTGATTCTTGTATGTTAGTTACTTTTCATTAATCCTTTAGCAACTACCTGTTTGTTTCTGATTCCGCCTTTAACAAACAGTTTTCCATTCCCAAAATAGCAACCGTCATTAACTCTCTTGTCGACACATTTATTGTGTGAGTTATGACTTGATTGTGATTGTGAGTGATTAACCAGGACCGACAGCGTTCGGTTTGATTGTGTCGGACCCTTCGATTTCAGCTAGATCTTAATTAATCATGTCATAACTCACACAGATTGATGTGTCGACAAGAGAGTTAATGACGGGTTGCTATATTTAGAAAGATATCCGTTTGTTAAAGGCGGAATCAATAACAAACATACGGTTGCAATGAATAATCAAAGGTAGAAAGCACACTTAAGATTCACTCAAAAGATTTCCATTTATATAATATTAATCATACAAAAGGATAATCGATTTAGGGTTTTCTAGGAATCCTAACACAGCCGCCACACAATATTCTTTCAATTAATGTATCTGTCTTATCCGTATTGTGCTCTGATTGTCGGCGTGCCCTAAATATTCTATTTATAGGCCTGCCAACCTAGGACAGATGTCATTCCTTCTAGAAACCCTAAATACAGTCATACATATTCAAATTACATATTCAAAATAAACTAAGTGTAAAACAAGTCTTCCGGGTAGGCTTTGCATCAATCTTGTCTTTCCGAGTATGCTCGGCCATCCTTCATAACTTGTAACATAGAAGTGTGCTCGGGATCAGTTTCCGGGTAGACTTTACTTAAAGAGTATTTCACTAAGTAAAATACTCACCGAGCAGACTTCAGTCTTCTAGAATTTGCCAGACTTTGCCCGACAACTCCTTACGAGCAACCTTGTTCTTCAATGATCCATTTCAGCTCTTTGCTATAAAATAACTTATTCGCAAAGTGTACTCGGGAGTACTGTTCCTTGCTCGAGCTGAACCTTACTCGATATTACTTAGAGATATTCCTTTAGATTATCAAGCATACTTGGATCATACTTATTAATGAATACCTTGCCCAGTCTTCCAATCACTTGGCTTCTTGGACTTGGTTAACCAAACCTTACTCGGAAGAGTAATATACTTGGCTCTGAAAAACAGACTTGCTTGATAAAGTGAACCTTGCCCGGATTTACATAAACTAGTGTACCTTACTAGGCAATGCACTAATTTGCAAACCCTGCTCGGATATCCACTTAAGAAGACTACTTGAAGTAAACCTTGCCCGGTAGGCAAAATATCGTACTCGGCTAAGTAAAAGCTTGCTCGGAGTTCTAAGGTGTGCTCGGATCCATTACTTAGCAAATTCAGAGGAGGTTGAGAAGATTCCAATCTTCCATGTACTTCATTTAGGTCAAATCTTTGACTCAACAATCTCCCCTTAGGTCAATTTCTTGACCCAACAATCTCCCCCTAGATTGGAACACCTCAGCTGACCCAAAACATTTCTATGGTTACTTACACTTAGCAAAAATACACATCAAATCAAAAATCAAAATTACATATTCAAATAACATAAGCAAATTACATAATATGAAAGTTGTCCAAAGACATTACAAAACAAAGCCTATTCAAAGATTCTTTAGTTTATCTAGAGATGCTTGTTTAGGCATGGAAAATCCAACTTTTCCTGCTCTCTTAAGAATCTTAACAGTTCTGATTGCTTAGCACTTGTAGGCCTTTGCCTTACATTATAATCTGAGAGATGCAGTGCTGCAATCATAGATAATTGCCATAGATCGAATTTTCTGAAGTCATTCTTAGAGAATATCTTCACAATCTCTCCATTTTCCATCGTAACATTCAGATGTTCAGTCCTGGAGTAATAGAATACTCCACTTGGCATAACATTGTGGTTGACTGAATGTTTTTTGGCTTTTTCTGCAATCTCAACAAAGGGTTTATCCATCTTCAAGTGCATCTGCTTTGATATTTCTTGAGTCGTCACAGACATCTTCCTTTTCTTTGTACTGTTCTGTTTTGAGAGCAAGGATGTTGTCTGTTTGCAGAATTTCTCTACATTGGATTTCCCTTTCATTGTCATCCTTGATAGATCAACCATCTTTTTGGATATTCCTTTGTTCTTACCAACTAGAGACTGAGCAGCTCCCTTTTTCATGTTTAACTGCTGTCTTTTCATTTTCTTGAAGTTGCTCAAAATCTCTTCTCTTTTCATGACTTTTACATAATCAAATGGAATTCCATTTTTAACCAAAAATTTTGGTTTACCACCATATTTACTCAAGAATTTTTGAATATTCATATCTTCTTCCAATTCATCTTTCATTTTGTCTTGAACAGTCTTTTCTTCATTTAAAGCCTTTGAAATCTTATCAATGACAGTGTCTAGTTTCTCTTTTATCTCTTTCTCTGGTTCTTCTTGCTTAATTAGTTTGAGCAGAGAGACTACCACACCATTTGGAATTTCTTGATCATTCAAGCATTTTTCAATCAGTTCTTGAGGGACTTCTCTCTGATTATTCTTCACTTCATCTCTTAGCTTTCTCTCATCTTCAAACAGCTTCATCAAGTTTTCTTGTTCTTCAAAGTCTTTATCAGACATCATTTGACTCATAAATTCTCTGTCATAAATTTATGTCATTCTTTGCACATAGACTCTTTTGGCTTCTGATTCAGATTCATTCATTTCTGAGTCCATTGTATTCTCCTTCTGAGAATTTAAAGTCTTAATTTTATCATCCTCCAAAGCAATTTCTTTTCCTTTTAATTTCTTACTTTCCTCAAGTTCTTTCTTTTCATCTTTTAAAATGTTGTCAGTTTCATCATCTGAACTGTTCTTTTCATAAATGGAGAGAAGCTTCAGTGAATTCTTCCCCTGATTCAGTGATTTCTCCCCCTGTTTTGGGGCAGCTAAGATCTTCACAACCTCAGACATTAGGGTTTGAACTCGTTGCAATGCTTTCTTCAGTTCTTCAGAAAGATGATGATTGTAGGAATTGGAATTACTTGGAGTTGGATCCATTGCTGATTTTATGTTATGTCAATGAACACACAATTATCAGTTAGATCTCAAAGTAAGTATATAAAAAAAATATTAAGGTATAAATAAAATTTAAATTCAAACCGTTGTCTTAAATGATGTAGAAATCTGCACAAAACACAAATGTAAGTTACTCTTGAAATGTGAAGTTTCAATTTTGAATAGCATATGCAGGTCTTCTTTTAATGAGAGTTAAGACAAATGTAAAGTACATATCTGCAATTTTTTTCTGCCAAAATTGCAGATAAAGTTCTTTTGTTTCTGCCTTTTTCTTTTACATGCCAGGTAAAGTGAGAAATTTGAAAAGTGTTTTGTCTTTTAGCTTATAAATTCCTTATCTATTTAAAAGTGTGTAAAGATAAGGTAAAGTGTGTTTCTTGGAGAGTAAGGATTTGCAGTGGGAGGAGAGAGGGAAATAATGTTGAAAAATTTGCCTAACTCCCTCTTTTATACCTTTTGAAAGTGGGTTTTAATTGCTCTTTGTCCTTTTGTGAATTATTAGCTGTCAACCAGTAACATTATCCACTTGATATATTAAACATTTAATTTCATTTAAGTTCATAAGACCTTACTCGAAAGATTAATATATCCAAAGTCTACTCGGTATACTTCCACTTACAAACCTACCCGGTCAAACTTTGCTTGGAAAATTTTCATTTTGGATATACAAAGTTTGCCCGAATTCGTCTATTTATAAACCTTGCTCGATCAAGTAAATTAATTTAAAGTTAAGACATGATGAAGAAAGCTTACCCGAAATACTAGATTTCTTGAGAAATTAATCACAAGGCAAATAATCAAGTATAATCATCAAATAAACATCCTTACTAAGAATCAATTAAGATCCCCACATAGATTTCTCAATTTCAAATTAAAACTTATCTACAATAAACCCTAATAAGAATCATAATCAATTGTATCATACTAACTTACATATTCAATCAAGCATACTTGAAAAACATAGTGTGCTCGAGCAATCTTTCTGATGTAAAGTGTGCCCGAACAACAATCTTATGCAAAGTATACCCGAATAACCTTCATATAGTACAAAGTGTGCCCGGAAAGGAATTCTAGCAGACAATGTACTCGGAAAGTTAAGTTTTGAAGTTACCAAGTATATTGAGGGAACAAAAGTGTACCCGGAATATAAAGTGTGCCCAGAAAACAAAGTTTGCCTGAAAACACTTGTAATTTCAAAGAAATCATAAACACACATATCACAGAACACGCTTGGAATGAAATTAAAACACATAGACATTTAAGTGTGATATAGTCTAAAATTTCATAGAGCTTGCCCGAAAATCCTATGTTAGCACTAAGCTTGCTAGGATAAACACATTCAATCATCTGGTATGCCCTTACCTGAGGGATTTCAACATGCCAAACCATACCCGAAAAATGACAAACTTAAATAGTAATATCTAAGCATGCCCGGAAAGATTAACAAACCTTTCCTAACAACATATTCACACAAATCACAAAGCTTACTTGATGTACTTGACTAAGTTCATAAAGTTTGCTTGAAATCACAATCAACATATAACATGCATAGCTTGCCCGAAACAAGAATTTCTTGTTAAAAGCTAGCTATAACAACACATAATCATCTCAAGACTTCAAGCTTGCTCGGGAAATGAGTACAACAGTGTACTCTACCCGGAAAGTGTAAACACTTCAAAGCATGCCCGAAAATCATAAAGTTAGTCAAAAATGACTAAGCTTACTCGGAAAGGTTGAAAATTATCAAACCTTACCCGAAACAACATATTCACACATAATCAACTGTTTTGTACTCGGAAAGGTTGTAGTTCATTAACCCTTACCCGAAACAACATATTCACACATAATCAACTGTTTTGTACTCGGAAAGGTTGTAGTTCATTAAACCTTACCCGAAACAACATATTCAAACACTTTGTGCCTGGAAAGGTTATCAGGCATCAAACCTTACCCGAACTTACATATTCAACCTATTTTAGGTAAAATGCAACACTTTTTGACTTAAACCACTTTGTCAAAATATATTTTTCTTTTCAGATCATAGTTTAAGAGCAAATGGTGCATTTAGAGATCAAATTTCAGTTATAATTCTCTTCAAAACAGTTTCTTCCATTTACTGAAAAGATCTCAAGAATGGGATCATATTGACTAAGTAGCTATCTCAATACTTCACTCTCAGCATTATTATGACAACATAAATAGGTTAACAGCAGGTATAAACTTAGCATGAATTTCATCTCTTTGTTGATATGATTAAGGTTCATTTAAAGCATAATGCATTAATGGTCAACACCGTGCTATGATGCCTCATATCTCTTCTCAAAGCTTATTTGGCTTTCCCCAGAACACCCTAATTTGACTCCAACCTCCTGTATTTGGTCAAAAATAGTTTTTGTATGACAGAACTTATTGTATTTTTTTATTTTTAGATTCAAACATATATAGAGGTTGAACGTTGGACTTACAGATAGCAACATGCCTTTCATTCAAGATGAGACAGATTTTGCCAACATCTTTGTAGTTCTTGTTGTAACCCTCTTGTTTGATAAATTATTTAAAACACTTATCAACTTTTGGTTGATTTATTCATTCTTCCCCTTGTTTTTGATATTTTCTCAAATTTTCTTAAAGCATGTTCTTTGTCATATTTAAAGATGTTTCAATTTTGGTTGACCAAATAACAAAAGGCTCGTGTATGACTGGGTAATCACTTTTCTGCCTATCATTTGGAGAGATTTATCTTGAGACATGCAAAGACAACTATGCATCTCCACATAAAGATTAGCATATTCATTATGTTTATATCACTTTAGATTTTACATCATCATGGGAAAGCAACCATACATGGTAATGACTATACTTAGGTCTTTTTTACCCTATTAATTCCATATGATCAGCTAAGTAGTCAATGTACTATCATTTCCCATAAAAACACAGTTTAATATTCAAACACCCTAATATCTCTTCATTGTCAGGTTAATGGCTATCCTGATTGACCAAAAGTGGTCAACAGGACCAGACATACATGTGAATATATGTCCTTTCAAAGTCAGAGCTATTGACATAGTTTTAAGTGAAGGAATATGAAACAAGTCATAATTGCCCCAAATGCATTCAGTGTTCAGGTCAATGGCTATCCTTTGAATCTGAGAGATTTAAGGACCAAACATACACAAGTGTATGTCCTTCCAACTAGGCAAATGACATAGTTTTCAGCAAAAACAACTACTTGAGACTTCTCTTTAAAAATCCTTCTTTAAGCTTCTTAAAAGCTTGAACTGAATAATCTTATCATATCTTTACACCATTAATCACTTTGATCATGTTTTGACCAAAATAAAGTATTTATGCAAAATTCATTATAAAATTCACTGAATCACTTAATTTTGACATAAAACACATTTTGACATAAACAGTTGCATCACACAATCAAATCTTAATCATTCTTAACATCATCAAGAAAACAGACTGTACTAACATTCAATGTCTATCCTATCTTAAAAATATCAGAAGATCAGATAAAGAACATATTCAAGTAACCATAAACATGTGATTACTCATGACATCAGACAAGCATTCAATTTCACCCAAATAGATCAAACTACTTATCATAATATTAGATCAGTTAACTTGATAGTCAATAATTATCATCAATTTCAAGCAAATTGCACAGATAGTTACTTAATCACCTATCAGTTAACTTCAAATCAGTGACATATTCAAAACATATTCAATCATTATTCAGTTGAAACATATTCAAAACATATTCAATCAACATTCATTTAAAACATATTCAAAACATATTCAATCAATATTTAGTTAAAACATATTCAAAACATATTCAATCAACATTTATAAGGTGTAACCTCTGTCAAAATAATCAGTTAGCAAAGAGAGACACACAACCAGGCACACATCCTTAATCAGATTTCATCAGAGTTGATCATTCCCAGGGCTTTCAGAAGAAAGTTGAACCTGGTTCTATCAAGTGGTTTGGTGAATAGGTCAGCCAAATTGTCACTTGTATCAACCCTTTGCATTTCAATCAAACCTTTTTCACTACAGTCTCTGATGAAATGATGTCTGATTTCAATGTGCTTAGTTTTGGAATGTTGAACTGGATTTTTAACAGTAAAATATGCAGCATTATTGTCAATAAGAATAGGGGTGTTCAAGAAATTCAAACCATAGTCCAGCATCTGATTTTGAATCCATAGAACTTGTGCACAGCAGGCAGATGCAGCAACATATCCAGCCTCTGCAGTAGAGATTGAAACTGTAGTCTGCTTTTTACATTGCCATGACACTAGCCTTTCACCCAAAAATTGACATCCACCTGAGGTTGACTTTCTGCTCATGTTGCAGCCATCATAGTCACTGTCTGTATATGCAATCAATTCAAAAGCTTGGTTCTTTGGATACCAAATCCCTAAGTCTGGTCTTCCCTTCAAATAAATTGAATATTCTTTTAACATCATTCATGTGGGAGACTTTTGGACTTGATTGGAATCTTGCACACACATATACAGCAAACATGATATCTGGTCTTGTTGCAGTCAAATACATCAGAGATCCAATTTTGGCTCTATATTCATGTTCATCTATAGGCTCCCACTTTTCATCTGCAATCATCTTTTCTTTGGTGTCCATAGGAGTTGAAGCAGTCTTGTACTCATGACAGTTGAACTTGTTCAAGATGTCCTGCACATATTTGCTTTGATGAATGAAAATCCCCTCAGCTTTCTGTTGAACTTGCAATCCAAGGAAGAAGTTCATTTCTCCCATAGAGCTCATGCTGTATTTGGACTTCATTACCCCTTCAAACTCCATGCACATTTTTTCATTTGTAGATCCAAAGATGATGTCATCCACATATACTTGTAACAGAAGCAAGTTTGATCCCTTTCTTTTGTAGAAGAGTGTCTTGTCAATGGCTCCTCTTTTAAAACCATTTTCAAGAAGATGATTTGACAGCTCATCATACCAAGCTCTTGGAGCTTGATGCAATCCATATAGGGCTTTGTTCAACTTATACACCCTGTTTAGATACAAAGGATCCTCAAAACTTGGAGGTTGAGCTACATACACCTCTTCATCAATCTTTCCATTTAGGAATGCAGACTTAACATCAAGCTGGAACACTTTAATGTTCTTTGAGGCAGCATATGCAAGAAAAATCCTGATAGCTTCAAGTCTTGCAACTGGTGAAAAAACTTCCTCAAAGTCTATTCCTTCTTCTTGAAGACATCCCAGTGCTACAAGTCTAGCTTTATTCTTAATCACTAAACCCCTTTCATCCATTTTGTTTCTGAACACACATTTGGTTCCAATTGCATATCTGTCAAATGGCTTATCAACAAGATCCCACACATGCAGATCTCTAAATTGTGCCAATTCCTCTTGCATTGCTTCCACCCAACTATTATCTTTTAATGCGTGTGCTATGTTCTTTGGTTCTATTTGGGATAGAAAACAAGAGTAAAGACAATTGTTTGCAATTTCAGAATGACTTCTTGTAACTCTTTCATGCAAATCACCAATGATGTTTTCAGAAGGATGATTCTTTTCCACATAAGGAGTTTGAACAATCATATCTATTGACATAGTAGTGTCAAGATTTGACTCATTGAGTTCTGGTTCTTCAATGATCAAATCAGTCTCTGCATCATGAAATTCTGGTGCTTCATCATTATGTTATCTTGAAGTAGATGCACCATTATTTTCTAATTTCAATCTTTGAAATAGATCTTGAAATCTTGCTGTAGATGCAGCTTCTTCTCCACTTGCTTGGTTGCTTGTGTCACCCTCATTCTGAACTTGATCATTTTGTGCATCTTGATTGTCTTGATTGTTCTCAGTATGATTATGTTCAACATTGTGATTGTTTTCTTGATTAGGTTCACCAATATCACATGAAGAGTTCTTCACAAAAGTATATTCCTTTTCCTTTTCAGCAACCTTCTTCCATAATTCTTCCAAGTCCAATGACTTCTTCTTTTTCTCTTCAAATTCACTGGTCTTGTAGAAAGATTCATCAAAGTCTTCAGGATAAATCTTGAAAGACCTTATTAACTTCTCATGATCAAACAGTCATGCTGCACCATCAACTGTATTGAATTGATTCTCATTAAAAATGATGTCAGAAGATTCTATAACACTCAAGTGATCTTTTACATAGACTCTGTAGGCTTTTGAGTGTGTAGAATATCCAACAAAGAAACAATCCAGGGACTTTGTTTGAAACTTGTTCAAATAGTCTCTAGTGTTCAGTAGAAAACATTTGCATCCAAAGGGCTTGAAAAACTTAATGTAAGGCTTTCTGTTGTGAAATATTTCATATGCAGTTTTGTTAAGCCTTTTGTTGACAAGTACCCTGTTCTGAACATAGCAGGCTGTATTTATAGCTTCAGCCCAAAAAGTGACAGGCAGATTAGCATCTGCTAACATGGTTCTTGCAGCTTCAATAAGTGTTATGTTTCTTCTTTCTGCTACACCATTTTGTTCAGGAGTTCTAGGAGCTGAGAATTGTTTTTTTATTCCTTTTGCTTCACAGAATTCTTGCATAAGTCCATTCTTGAACTCAGTGCCATTGTCACTTCTCATCATCTTGACTGTCTTATTCAACTTGTTCTCAATCATTGTTACACAACCTTTAATCAACTCTGCAGTCTCATCCTTGGTACTTAGGAAATAAACCCCAGTGTATCTTGAATAGTCATCAATGATCACCAGACAATATCTTTTCTTCCCAATACTTGGTACACTCACTGGACCAAAGAGATCCATGTGAAGTAATTCAAGTATTTAATCAATTGAGTTGATAAGTTTTGACTTATGAGTAGATTTGTGTTGTTTTCCCTTTTGACATGAATCACAATGATCTTCCAACTTAAATTCTCTTGTAGGTAAGCCTATGACATGCTCACCTTTGACAATTCTATTCATGTTCTTCAAGTTCACATGACACAATTTCCTATACCACAATTTTGACTCATTTTCAGTGGCTTTGGAAACAAAACATGCACCTCCTCTTGAAATAGCTTCTTTCATATTCAATTCATACAAGTTACCATTTCTTGGTGCCATCATCATAATCATTTCAGGTGGAATTACAAACTCAGGTTTTAAAATGAAACAGTGTGAATCATCAAAACTGACTTTGTAACCCTTATCACAAATTTGTGATGTACTCAGCAGATTGTATGAAGACCTTCAACATGAAATACATTATCAAATGAGACTTTCCCATTTGTTAAGATTCCTTTTCCAACAATCTTTCCACCATTCTCATCACTCCCAAAAGCTACTGGACCTTCATACTTCTCTTCATAATTGACAAGAGATCTCTTGTCACAAGTCATGTGCCTAGAACAACCACTATCCATATACCATATGTCATTTAGAGGAGTGGACTGTTCCTGCACATACAAAGAAAATTTGATTAGTTAAGTGATGAAGTGCAAGCCTTATCAACTTGCAGTTCATCAGATTCAGTTTCAGACACAGCTTGGGAAGTGAGTGTTGTTGGTTTAGGATCTTCATGAGCCAATTCTAAGTTGTCTGAATGATCAGTTTCATAACCACACTCTCTTGGAGTTTTGACAAGTGAGGTTGGGCAATGGTATTCATCTGAGTCAATGGCATACTCCTTTATCACATAGTCCTTCTTCTCAGAGTAATCTCTCACATCAGCAACTTGCTCAACCTTACTCTCAGTCTTAGGTTTCCAAAGGAAACCATGTGGTTCATATCCATGTCTTAGTAGAAACTTCTCATCACCAGTGAGTTCTGTTGGTTTATTTCTAGTATGTGCATATTTTCTTCTTGTCTTGTCACTGCTTGATGATCCTTGAGAGCTATCAGATTTGACTGATTGAGTATCTTGCTTGATTTTCACAGACTGATAGTTCTTTTTGGTCAATTTCTCATTCTTCTTAGGAGATTTACTTCTTCTTGCTAGTTCAGCCACTTTCTTTTCAATCCTTGTCTCCTTTTCAGATTTCTTCTCTTCTTTGTTCATGGTTTCATTTCCACACACCTTTCCTTTTCCCAGATATTCATCATTCTTCTTTTTGTACAGGACAAAGTCTTGCCCATACTTTATTCCATCTGGTACATGAAATGGTTTGAATTTGAATCTTTCATTACATAAATATGTGTGGTGACCATATTCATCACACCTTTTGCACCAAACCTTGCCTTTGAATATTTCATGTTCTTTTGGTTTCTTGTATCTTTCACTTGGCTTAGGTGTCTAGACTCCTAGACTCTTCTGATTCTTTAAACCATCAAAATCAATTGAAAAAGGAACAAATTCCTCAATCTTGATGTCTTGTCTTTTAAGTTTGCTTTTAACAAAGACAATTTTCTCCATAATCTAGGTTCTTCATCACTGTTTTCTCTAACCCTTGACTGTCTTTTCTCATACTCTTCCATAGTTTCCACTTCTCCAACATCCAACACCTCATGACTAGAAAAGATTGGATAAACTGGGATAAAATTTTCTGTATCAACTTCTTCAGTCACCATCTTCTTTTTGTTGTTCTGCTTTATCTTACCCAATACAGTCTTGCTTGGTGGTCTGACTGCATTGTAGTTTATCTTCCTCCTTTCACAAATATCAAAAGAAACATGTTCTCTTTTCATTTTATCATTCTGTTTCTTCAATCTTGGTGGGACTGGTGGATACTTTAGAAATTTATCAACAGATTCAGGTTTCATATATTTTCTTCCTCTTTCAGCAGCTTTGATCTCCTTTTCAGTAATTTGATCACTCAAATCACTCAAATCATCTTGATCCAACTCAACTGAATCAAAGTCATCCTCAGAGACTTGAACTCCAATTGACTTATTCTCTTTTACTTCTTTCTTAATCACAAACTCTCCCTCTTCATTCACTTCTACCTTTTTGTACAAATCAACAAATTCTTCCTTGTCTTGAAAGACATCTCTGAATTGTTGCAAGTATGCATCTCTTTTCTCTTTGTCAACTTTTGGCATGAAGTTGTTGTTGAATGGAGGTGGTACTGTTTTGTATTTGTTTGTTCCTTCACCTGGTTCAGTATACCACATATGTTGCCTGTTGAGATCAAATTCTTCAGAAATTCAGTTTCAACCTTTAGTCTTGTGTTTTGCACCTTTTCTTCAACCAACATCTTCTTTAATCCATCAATCTCAGTGGTGTATCTAGTTTGAGTTTTGTAAATGATCATGCAATCATCTTCAAGGCTTTTAATCTTTTCATCACTGATCAACTCACTTGCCTCATACTCATTGATGATGCTTTGTTTTCTAAAACACTCACTTTCCAGCTTGCCTACCTTTGTTTTCAATTCAATGATAAGTTCATTTAAATCAACTGTTGGAGCAGAGTGTACCTGAGATGATGATCCTTTTTCTTTCTCAATTATGGCCATGAATGCCACATTTGCTTTCCTGATATCATCTGCAATGTCCTCTTCATGATTGCTCCAATCAAAATTTCCTTCATGCTGTGTAGTCACTGCCACATTTCCTTGATTTCTGATCTGATTTTGATTTGCTGGAACAGTGTTGTTTGGAACATTTTGAGCTGCTTGAAGGTTTTGATTGTTATCATTTGAAAACCTTGAGTCTGTTGCATAATTTGTTGTTGATTATTCATTTGAGGCTGAAAGTTGTTGAAGTTGGGGTTGTAATTGTTGTTGGGATTGAAGTTGTTGTTGTTGTTAAGGTTTGTTCATTTGACTGTTGTTGTTGTTGAATCTTGGCTGATTTTGTTGGTGATGCTGCTGACCTCTTGGTTGATTTTGTTGATATTGATGCTGACCTCCTGGTTGTTGATTCTGGAATTGATTCATTTGAAAATTTCTTGGTTGATTGCATTCTCTTGCAAAATGACCAGGTTGCTGACAATTGTAGCATATTGCTTTTGACTTGTCAAATCCAATCCTGTCATTAGGACCAGAAACCAGAGACCTACCAGTTCTTTTATATAGCCTTTTACTTCTCAGACCCTACATGGCTGCTTGCCACTTCAAATCCATGTCTTCCAAGTCATCTGCATCAATTTGTTCTAAATCATCTTGTACCACACTTGTGTGAATTAGATTCTTTGCAACAAATGCAATATATAACTCAGTAAACATAGACAACAAAGCTTGTGTTTCATTGCTTTAACCATGTCCTGTGCCAGTATTAGGAACATTTCCACTTGGCTTGGAGGCAGAATCAGTATCATCAATCATTTGCACATTGAACCTCTACTGATTTCCTTGATTACTTGTGCTACCTCCAATGAAAGATTTTTGAGTAACAACATTATGTTCAGCTGGTTCTTCAATAATGGGAATTTGCTGTTGATTCTTGGTAGATAGATTTCCCATGGTTGCAATCAATGCATTTGAAACATTGAAGCATGGTCTATCTTCCTTAATCATCTCATTCTCTATCAATTCAAGATCTGCAGCCTGAAGAAAGCATACCACATCATCCAATTTCAATTCATTGAAATTTTGCTTCTGAAGGATGAATTTGCAAGCAGTATACCATTCTTTTGGCATTGAGTTGAGTAACTTTGTATTCAAATCAAAGTCAGTCGTTACATAATCAGTTGTCCTCAACTCATTCACAATACTTAGAAAACGTTCTAGTATTGATTTCAACCTTTCTCCATCCCTATTCTTGAACCTTTCCAACTGTTGCTTCAATCTTTGCTTCTTTATGTTCTTTAGTTCAGTATTCCCTTCATACATTTCAAGGATGGCATCATACATTTTCTTGGCAGTTGTGTGATGAGCCACCTTGGTCAGAATCTCCCAAGACAAACCTAGCTTAATCATAGCTAAGGCTTTGTCATCCACCTTTCTCATTTTTTCTCTTACAGCAGCAGTTGCATTTGCACCTTCTTCAACAGCAGTTTGTGGACCATTCTTGATGGAGTTCCACATATCAATATCATTGTAGCATACGGCTGCTTCAAAGAGTACTTTCCATTTGATAAAGTTTTCCTGTCCATACAACCTTGGTATCTTGTTAGTAGACACCTCTTGTTCCTCATATCCAGACATTTTGAGAAATTAAAAATCAGTTTCCAGTAAAAAAAATTTCAAAATAATCAGATCTGAAAACAGAATGCTCAGATATGATGTGTCTGATGTGATTAGAACAAGATTTAGATATAAAGATTAGAACTTTAATTGAAATAAGGAAGAGAAAACACCGGTAGATTGTAGATCTGGAAGAAAAATGAAAAAACAGGACTGTTGACATCACAAATCAATTGAACAGCGGTCTGCTTACGTCATTCTTCTTCAAATCTTCAATCAGCAACAATCTTTCCAAAATAGCAGTATCAAGCTCTGATACCACTTGTCGGTCGCTTCGATTTCAGCTGGATCTTAATTAATCATGTCATAACTCACACAGATTGATGTGTCGACAAGAGAGTTAATGACGGGTTGCTATATTTAGAAAAATATCCATTTGTTAAAGGCGGAATCAATAACAAACATACGGTTGCAATGAATAATCAAAGGTAGAAAGCACACTTAAGATTCACTCAAAATATTTCCATTTATATAATATTAATCATACAAAAGGATAATCGATTTAGGGTTTTCTAGGAATCCTAAGACAGCTGTCACACAATATTCTTTCAATTAATGTGTCTGTCTTATCCGTATTGTGCTCTGTTTGGCCGCGTGCCCTAAATATTCTATTTAAAGGCCTGCCAACCTAGGACAACTGTCATTCCTTCTAGAAACCCTAAATACAGTCATACATATTCAAATTACATATTCAAAATAAACTAAGTGTAAAACAAGTCTTCCGGGTAGGCTTTGCATCATTCTTGTCTTTCCGAGTATGCTCGGCCATCCTTCATAACTTGGTAACATAGAAGTGTGCTCGGGATCAGTTTCCGGGTAGACTTTACTTAAAGAGTATTACACTAAGTAAAATACTCACCGAGCAGACTTCAGTCTTCTAGAATTTGCCAGATTTTGCCCGACAACTCCTTACGAGCAACCTTGTTCTTCAATGATCCATTTCAGCTCTTTGCTATAAAATAACTTATTAGCAAAGTGTACTCGGGAGTACTGTTCCTTGCTCGAGCTAAACCTTACTCGATATTACTTAGAGATATTCCTTTAGATTATCAAGCATACTTGGATCATACTTTTTAATGAATACCTTGCCCGGTCTTCCAATCACTTGGCTTCTTGGACTTGGTTAATCAAACCTTACTCGGAAGAGTAATATACTTGGCTCTGAAGAACAGACTTGCTTGATAAAGTGAACCTTGCCCGGATTTACATAAACTAGTGTACCTTACTCGGCAATGCACTAATTTGCAAACTCTGCTCGGATATCCACTTAAGAAGACTACTTGAAGTAAACCATGCCCGGTAGGAAAAATATCGTACTCGGCTAAGTAAAAGCTTGCTCGGAGGTCTAAGGTGTGCTCGGATCCATTACTTAGCAAATTTAGAGGAGGTTGAGAAGATTCCAATCTTCCATGTACTTCATTTAGGTCAAATCTTTGACTCAACAATCTCCCCTTAGGTCAATTTCTTGACCCAACAATCTCCCCCTAGATTGGAGCACCTCAGCTGACCCAAAACATTTCTATGGTTACTTACACTTAGCAAAAATACACATCAAATCAAAAATCAAAATTACATATTCAAATAACATAAGCAAATTACATAATTAGAAAGTTGTCTAAAGACATTACAAAACAAAGCCTATTCAAAGATTCTTTAGTTTATCTAGAGATGCTTGTTTAGGCATGGAAAATCCAACTTTTCCTGCTCTCTTAAGAATCTTAACAGTTCTGATTGCTTAGCACTTGTAGGCCTTTGCCTTACATTATAATCTGAGAGATGCAGTGCTGCAATCACAGATAACTGCCATAGATTGAATTTTCTGAAGTTATTCTTAGAGAATATCTTCACAATCTCTCCATTTTCCATCGTAACATTCAGATGTTCAGTCCTGGAGTAATAGAATACTCCACTTGGCATAACATTGTGGTTGACTAAATGGTTTTTGGCTTTTTCTGCAATCTCAACAAAGGGTTTATCCATCTTCAAGTGCATCTGCTTTGATTTTTCTTGAGTCGTCACAGACATCTTCCTTTTCTTTGTACTGTTCTGTTTTGAGAGCAAGGATGTTGTCTATTTGCAGAATTTCTCTACTTTGGATTTCCCCTTCATTGTCATCCTTGATAGATCAACCATATATTTGGATATTCCTTTGTTCTTACTAACTAGAGACTGGGTAGCTCCCTTTTTCATGTTTAACTGCTGTCTTTTCATTTTCTTGAAGTTGCTCAAAATCTCTTTTCTTTTCATGACTTTTACATGATCAAAAGGAGGTCCGAGCCCCGGTGCGGAAGCGTGAATAATAGTCAATACTAATCAACGGTGTGGAGCTCGGATCTAGGGTTAGGATCGAATCTTACTCATATTCACTTTAGAATGATGTTAGTTGGACGGGTGAGGTGTATTGGGAGAGAGCCTGATTTGATTAACAATCAACAATAAAGTAGGATGAACAATTGTAATCAAATCACAAACAAGATAGAAACGGTTGTATGAAATATTAGCCGAATGATTCTCATTAAGATGAAACACTAATACATACATTCATACATACAATCAATTAAGAAATATCTCAGCCGCCACCAGGAGAGCTCATCCTGGAGGCAGAGACTCTCTCAAAGGGATAAAACCCTAAATCTCACACATACACAATACAGTCACTCATACTAGACAAATGAATAAAAACATCTATTTATACTAGCCTAGCATGAATTGGTCTTCAAGCCATCCACCCTTGGTTGAGACCAAAATAATATATATTTTTCTGTCACACCCTCAAAATCCACTAACGGAGTTTTACCGTCAGAGGGTGAGAACTAACAAGATCGGATCATTAGTTATAATCAAACCATAAATAAAGTTTTCAAACCACGAAAACATTTAAGTGTAAATAAGTGCGGAAGCGTAAAACCATAACCAAGTGTTGCGTCACGCAGGACGACTTAAAAACCTAATTAATAATAACAGTTTAAAAACAAGTTTGCATAAACAAAAGCGTTCAAAGTAATGCATGATCCTATACAGCGCGCCCGCCTCGGCTACCTAAGAATAACATACTAAAAGTGTCAACACGAGGTTGGTGAGTTCACAAGTTTATAAAAAATAAAGCATTTAGCGTTTTGCGTTTAGCGTTTGGCGTTACTAGATAGTGTTAAATTAATTATATATCTATAGGTAGCTAGCCTATAAAGCAAGTATTACTAAGTGTTCGACACCGAAGCTGACTGTTTATCATGTGCCTTGCCACCAGGTCTATCCCGACCATGGTAATGTGTTAGCCAAAATTACACCCACTCGCCTCCAGTCGAGCTTAGCGTTGGGTGGGGTTTGTCAAACCCAGTAGTACTACTCAACAGTGACTCGCTATTATCCAATACTAAACGGTTCGATGTGTAGGACTTCAGTTGTTTCGTTTGCCACTTAGCCTTTACAAGTGATATATAATCTAATAACAAAATCTAAAAGCGTTTCGGAGTATGTATTCTCCCCCAAGTGAAAAGCGTTTAAAAGAGTTAAAAAGGGGAAACGTGAAACTCACTGTTTGCGAAGAATTCCAAAAACAAGTCACCCAAGTGATGCGCGTCACAGAAAACCCTCACTAGCGTTCTAAAACAACAAGGAGATTTTCAAAGTGTTGGAACTGTTATCGAGTCTCTAGACTCGGCACATAACTCCTATGCATAAAATACGTTTCGTGTTTCGTTTGTGAATTGTGTGTGTCTCAACAAGCACATTGATGATACGTTACATGTGTGAACAACTATTTACATATCATGTATTAATATTGTACATTACTAGCAATTATTCCCCGCAAGGGCAATTTGGTCAAAACATAACAATTATCTAGTACTTAGCACGTTTCATATATTTTCATAAAGTTCAGCAGCTAGTTTCATCATGACAGAATTCTACTTGAAAGATTACTCTATTAAACAGATCATAGCATCTCAATTAATTTACCAAAAATAGTCACAAAAGCATACTTGAGTTAGGATTCCAGAACATATTTTATTGTATTTTTATTCCTCATAGATTCTCACAATGATCAAAACATTACATCAAACTCACAGCAGTCAAAATCATGCGCAACAGAATGTTATTTGTTATTCCTGTTAAATGAAAAATCCAACTAATGCAAGACCAATTGGGTTAGGTTCTTAACTCAACAAGTTAACTTCCAGAAGTGGAACCAACCCATTTGGTCTTGTAGTTCATAAGATATGATAATTACAAAACAACCTAACAGCAGGTCTCACAATTCAGATTTGCACTTCAGTTTTGTAAAATAATAAAAGTTAACTTTTACTCGTCCAAAAATTACAATTTTGGACTTCATAGAAAGTAAACTCAACATAGTACCCTGTAGTGTTAACAACCTCGACCAATTTCTACATTAACATTTAGTTACAGTTGTCTAAACATAACTTACAATCTGTCCAGTACCAGTTTAGACCTTTAATCACATTTAAATCGTTTGAACAGCCAAAACACCTCCAAATTAGGCGTGGTTGGGTTTTCTGGAAACTAGACTCAGAGTACTACCTTTTAGACTCATAAATAGCTCATTTTGATTTTATATTTAACAAGGTACATGTCGTTCAAGTTTAACAATCTCTGCTGTCAAAACTCAGCAAGGACAAACAATCGTCTAACATGCATCCTAAGCATACGACATAACTCCAACATGCAATAAACATAATTAATCACAAAACTCAATAGTAACCCTCTAGGGTTTACAAACAATCAATGATTCAATAATCTTTCACCGTTCAAAATCACATACGATTATCTAAACCAATAACCAACGCATAATCAATCATCCTCAAATCAAAATCAAGCATATAAACACTTAATACATAATTTACAAAGCTAGGGTTTCATGTTTATACCTTAAAAACGTAGAAACAACCAAGAGAAACGTGAGAGATGCTTAGAAACGAGTGTGGGATGCTCTGATTATGATGAACAAGATCAAAACAAAGGTGATATGGGTGTGGTGTGGCTGCCGATCGCAAGGAGAGGGGGGAGGGGGGGCTGCCGATCGGGTGTGAGGGAGAGGGAAGAGAGTTAGGGTTTTATTATTATTAATAATAATAATATGTTACACATAGGTCCCTCAACTTTTAAGTATTACTTTTCTAGCCTAAAGTAACTTGTTTGCATCTTGAGTTAGTGTTTTAAACAATATTATCACATAGCACATAAGCCTAACACATAATTATCACATAATTAATGTTTGGTTGTTTTTGGTTTATTCACCAATGGTTTGCGTCAACTCGTTTACGTTTCGGTGCAATCCCGAAAGACTAAACATGTAGTAATTGTCAAACGTCATTTAAAACCCTAGTTTAAATATAATGAGATGTGCGTTATAGATCAAGTGATCTTAAGTTTGAATTGACGGAGTTTGGATTAACGGAGTTAACCTGAAATTGACGAGTGTCACATTTTCACCCAAAGATTAATTCGATGCGTCGGTCTAAATTATAAGTCCCAACAATCTCCCCCTTAGACCGATGCCATCGAATTTCTTCTATGATCACCTCATAACTCGTTGTCTTTCATTGAAATTCTCCCCCTCACATTAAGCTTCTCCCATTTTTCATTTCGAATCATCACTCTTATATCACTTTTGGATATAGTTGTATGGGCATATGAACGAGGCTTTGAACTTCAAAGATCAACTTCAAGTAACAAGGTTATCACAAAAAGAAATAAACTCAAGGTGATCATCAAATAATCTTCCATTCTTCAAATCTGTTTCTTCCCCTGTAAATTATCTTCAAACCATTCCCTGAATTAAGATAGCATTCAAGTCAACCATAACCCGTTCTTGACTGTTCAAGTGACTATTTCATAGGAGGTTAGACTCTATTGATCATCATTTCAACATTGTTGCTTGAGATGACTCTATCTTCTCATCCGTACTAGGAAATCTGAAAACTGACAAACGATGAAACGTCTTTGAAAAACCTTGGATTATTAATCTTGATCAAATTTTCCTTAACTTGAGTCTTTTACTTGATTTTAAGCATCCCATTTGCAATGAAATTCAAAGATTTTTACTCCCCAATTTCGTTGCAATTGTCTTTAATAAATGTGTCTTCAAATCAAGTGTGGGTGAAACAATCTTGATCATCCTCATCAAGATTGTAAAAATCTCAAATGAACATATTCAAAAGTTGGTTGACACTAAAAGTGATTAAATCCTTAAGCTCGGTCAACACTTGTTCTTGTAAAGCTTTTGATGAAGTCGTGAAATTGGATGAGGTTTGAATTCCATAAGCTTGTTGATGATTGGAGAAAATTACCAAAATACCCCTGGTATATGTCTTCCGTAGAGAACAGCTTGGTCAAATGGTCAACGGTACCAAAATTCACAAAAGTTTCTTCAAAACTTTGAAATATTTCACAAACTCTGTTTCCTAGCACACAATGTGCATGGGAGCACTTTCATAGCACAAAGTATGCTTGGTTTCATTTCAAAGCACAAAGCATACTCTGATTCATTTTCAAGCACAAAGTGTACTTAGAAGCAAAGTGTACTCGGAAAACAAAGTGTGCTCGGAAGCAAAGTGTACCCGGAAAACAAAGTGTGCTCGGAAGCAAAGTGTACTCGGTAAGCAAAACACTTGTGATTTTTCAATTTTTCACCGAGCACAGAGTGTGCTCGGGAGCAAAACTGTGCTCAGAAGTACTAACTATCACTAAGTGTGCTCGGGAATACTTATGATTTTTTCAATTTTAGCACTAGCACAAAGTGTACCCGGAAGCACTTTCCTAGCACAAAGTGTACCCGGAAATCAAAACACTTGTGATTTTTCAATTTTCAACTAACACAAAGTGTGCTCGGAAGTACAAGTGTGCTCGGATTACTTAGTGCTCGGAAACAAAAGTGTGCTCAGATTACTTAGTGCTTTTTCATTTTCCACCAAACATGCTCGGGAGCAAAAGTGTGCTCGGGAGCAAGGGTGTGCTCGACACAAACTTGAGTTTTCTCTTCACAAGCATAATTGTTCAAGACAAAACAAAGTATGCTCGAAAAAGAGTCTGCTCGAATAAATAACAAAGTGTGCTCGAGACTTAAAGATAGTTTTCTTGAGAAGAAAAAGGATATGCTCTGGGTTTCACAAAGTGTGCTCGATATAAGATGTGCTCGAAATAACCTGTGCTCGAGCAAAACAAAGATGTGCTTGGGCAAAACACCTCCTGTACTCGAAGCAACACTTAGTCATTTTCCATACTCGAGTCCAATCTTAATTTTTTATAGTGTGCTCGAGACATCAAAACTTCATTTCTACGTCATCAGTCACTGATTTGCCATTGCAGAACCTGCTCGAATATTCACTTTGCATCTGCTGCAACAGACAATGATGAAATTACCTTTAGTACCTGTTCATTCTTGACTTGTACATTCTCCTTATCAGTTTGTACCATCGGCAATATTTTTCAACACACATCTACTGTTTATGCAGCACGAGCACACAAAACCCTAATTTTTCAAATCCAGAAACAAGTTTCGTAATCTGAAATTAATCACTATATCCCTATCCAAGTCATCTCGAAATCAAAGAAACCTATCTTCATATCATAATCAACCTTTTTAGATCTAGAAATAATCAGATGAACAGTGTTGCCCCAAAACGAGCCAAATAACACTGTTACATCAGGTCTGGACCGTTCTGACCAAATAAACATGAAATTGATGTTAGATCTCCAAACGAGTCATCAACCCAAACATCAATTCATATACTTTTCTCCGAATCATCACATAATTTCAAAACCCCCAAAAATAATTTCAACGAACTTCATCGTTTAACGTCCATGGTTGATTCAAGAGCGAAATGAATCTGTTCAGCGGTTAGTCTGAACGATTCGGTAACCCAAGCTCTGATACCAATTGACAGGTCTGAGCCCCGGTGCGGAAACATGAATAATAGTCAATACTAATCAACGGTGTGGAGCTCGGATCTAGGGTTAGGATCGAATCTTACTCATATTCACTCTAGAATGATGTTAGTTGGACGGGTGAGGTGTATTAGGAGAGAGCCTGATTTGATTAACAATCAACAATAAAGTAGGATGAACAATTGTAATCAAAACACAAACAAGATAGAAACGGTTGTATGAAATATTAGCCGAATGATTCTCATTAAGATGAAACACTAATACATACATTCATACATACAATCAATTAAGAAATATCTCAGCCGCCACCAGGAGAGCTCATCCTGGAGGCAGAGACTCTCTCAAAGGGATAACACCCTAAATCTCACACATACACAATACAGTCACTCATACTAAACAAATGAATAAAAACATCTATTTATACTAGCCTAGCATGACTTGGTCTTCAAGCCATCCACCCTTGGTTGAGACCAAAATCATATATATTTTTCACCCAAAGATTAATTCGATGCGTCGGTCTAAAATATAAGTCCCAACAGATTGTGATTGTGATTGAACTTGATAGTAAACGGGTTATTTGGTTCATTTCGGATAAAACGAGTAGCGTTCGGTTTGATAAAAGAGGTAAACAAAGTCGGTTTTGCATGAAACTTAGTAGGATAGTAAATCGGACCTTATTATGTAATAAAGTTGCAAACTTGACGACTAAAATTGTCACACCCTCAAAATCCACTAACGGAGTTTTACCGTCAGAGGGTGTGAACTGGCAGGATCGGAATCATTAGTTATAACCAAACCAAAGAAAAACGTTTAAATGAAAGTAAGTGCGGAAGCGTAAAACCTTAATTCAAAAGTTGCGTCACGCAGGACGACTTAAAACCAAATGTAACTGTTAAAATTAAGTTTGCAGAATAAAAGTGTTTTCATTAATGCATGCTCCTAAACCGCGCGCCCGCCTCGGCTACCTGAGAATAACATACTAAAAGTGTCAACACAAGGTTGGTGAGTTCACAAGTAAAATAAGATAAATCGTTTAGCGTTTTGCGTAACCTCGTTACGACGTTTAAATGTTGCGTAACCCCGTTACGACGTTTGAGTGTGTTACCACGTTACAGCGTTTGAGTGTGTAACTACGTTACAGCGTTTAAGTGTGTAACCACGTTACAGCGTTTAAGTGTGTAACCACGTTACAGCGTTTAAGTGTTTTGCATTACCAGATAGTGTTATGTCAAATTATATATCGATAGGTAGCTAATCTATACAACAAGTATCGCTAAGTGGTTCGCGACCGAAGCTGACTGTTTATCAAGTGCCCGTCACCAGGTCCTCCAGACCATGGTAAGTGTTAGCCAAAATTTACACCCACTCAACCTCCAGTTGAGCTTAGCGTCGGGTGGGGTTTGTCAAACCCAGTAGTACTACCCGAAAGTGACTCGCTATTCCAAATATTAACCGGTCCGATGTGTGGGACTTCAAATGTTACGTATGCCGCTTAGCCTTTACAAGTGATATATAATTTATAACAAAATCTTTCATATGCGTTTATCTCAGAAAATATGTTTATCGGAGTATGTTATCTCCCCCAAGTGAAAAACGTTTGAAAACAGTTTAAGAGTGGGGTAAGTGAACTCACTGTTTGCGAAGAATATCCGATCTAGATCACCGAGTGATGCGCGTCGTAGAAAACTCTCTAGCGTTCTAAAATAACAAAGAGATTTTCTAAGTATCGGAATGTTTAACGAGTCTCTAGACTCGGCACATAATACCTATGCACGTAACATGTTTCGTGTTTCGTTTGTGAATCGTGTGTGACTTAAACAAGTAAAATTGTGATACGATACATGAGTGAGCAATTACTTTCGTGTCACGTATTAATAACATACTTATTAGCAATTATTCCCGTAGGGGCATTTTGGTCAACAAACAAAGACTAACTAACCATTATTCCCCATAAGGGCAATTTGGTCAATTCATGGCAATCAACTAGCAACTATTCCCCGCAAGGGTATTTTGGTCAAAATACAACAATTATATAAAAACTATCATATTTCATGCATTCCTATACAACTCAGCAGCTAGTTTCGTTATGACAGAATTTCTACTTGAAAGATTGCACTAGTTTACCGATTATAACGTCTCAATTAATTTACCAAAAATTACCACAGGAGCATACATATCTTAGGTTTCCAGAACATCTTTTATCTTATTTTTATTCCATATAGATTGTTCATAATGATCAAAACATTACAGCTAACTTATATCAGTCAGATTCATGCACATCAGAATGTTATTTGCAATTCCCGTTAAACGAAAAATCCAATAAATGCAAGACCACTTGGGTTTGGTTCCTAACTCAGTGAGTCAACCTCCAGAAGTGGAACCAACCCAATTGGTCTCGTAGTTCATGAGATATAACATTTACAACATAACCTAACAGCAGGTCTAACAGCTCAGCTTTGCATCACGTTTTTGTAAAATCATAAAAGTATACTTCCACTTATCCAAAAATTACGAATTTATACTTCATAGAAACTAGACTCAACCTAGTTTACTGCAATACCGACAATCTCAATCAATTTTCACGTTTACACTTCGTTACAGTCAGTTAAACATCGTATATACGTTCTGTCCAGAATCTGTTCACATCAAAACTCATCATAATAACAATCTATGAACTATCATGCATCCATATAACCCTCTAGACACTATAACTACTATCCATGCATATCAATCACACCATACATACAAGATTAGGGTTTGTGTTTTAATTCAAATCAAGAACAACAATCAATCATGTATCAATATCAATCTAGTTATCAATCTATTATCCAACTAACAAGAATCATAACAATCACATACATACAAGATCGGCCGATTTAGGGTTTTCACACAACCCATCAAACATCAAAATTAAACAACAAAGAGGTAAGAGATGATCAAGTATACCTTCCTAGCACCTAGTTCTTGGATTAATCTCTTGATTTGATGTGTATATGTGTGTGATGGTGGACGGCAGCCGTGGGTCAAGAGAGGGAGAGAGAGCCGATCGGTGGTGTTGTAGGTTTAGAATAATAGGTTAGGGTTTGTTTATTAGTGATATATTTATAAACAAACAAGTTACACTCTAGTCCTTCTACTTTCAAGTGTTGTTTTTCTAGAACATTCTATCCTAACTTGCACATAATCATAACAATAATATAACACATAATCCTAACACATAGTTATCACATTATTAGTGTTTTAGTGTGCTTCGTTTATTCCTCAATCGTTTGCGTTTCGGTGCAAATCCCGAAAGACTACTACACATGTAGTAAGTGTTAAGCGTCATTTAAACCCTAGTTTAAATGTAATGAAGTATGCGTTATAGATTCAACGATCTTAAAGTTTGAATTAACGGAGTTGAGTTAACGAGGTTAACCTGAAATTGACGATTGTAACAAAAATAGATTTAATGAACTTATTCTTATGAACGGCTAATAAAAGAAACCCTAGATCAAGTTTTGAACATCTTTAGCCCTAAAGGTTCAAACTTTATGGTTGCAAGGGTCGAGTCTTAGCCGGAAATGGTCATGGGAACGTTTACGGGGTAAGGTAATAACCAAATAAAGGTTTAAAGGTTGAAACATAAAATGATAGTGGGTTTAAGGACCAAACCCGTAGCCTTCAGCCCATTCGGATACATGTGGCCTTCAGCTCATTCGATTACAAGTCTTATGTTCGAATTCATTAGCTATAATCGAATACATGGTTTAGACTCGATTACAAGGCCTTTATTCGAATACAATGAGGACTCGATTACATGTTATATTTGATTACAATCATGGACATCGATTACAACTTATACTAGATTACAATTATGGATATCGATTACATCTTATACTCGATTACATGGATTAAAGTTGCATAAAATATGATTTTCTATTACATTTCATAACTCGAATACATTTATATGACTCGCTTACAATGATCAAGTTTGATTACAATGGGCTAGTTCGCATGCATTGGAGCTAGTCGCGCTATTGGTCTAAGCTCGATTACAAAAGACTTATTAACATAAAATGCCTAATTGATTACAAGCTATGTTCGCATACATGTTGTGACTCGACCACACTAGGCTCGTTCGAATACAAGTGTGGTTTTGTTGCAAGGAGGTATTCGGTTAAAAATACCTTATACATGTATTCAAATGAGTTGGGTGACCCGAGCACTATATACATATATATGATAGTATGTGTGGACAGACTTGAATACCTAAGAAAGAATACTAAAACAATGGATACCTAGTATTCAAATACATTAGCATTTAAGTTATAAAATATTCTAAGTAATTGTAATCTAAAACAAGGCCATTAGATTAGACCAGACTTAGCCATTTTAGCTGATATACAATTAGGATAAGTATTGATACATGTAAGTTATATACAGTTAGAAGAGCTCAATTAAAAAAGGGATAACGATTAACGGAGAGCGAAACAGGATCCGTGTGAGTTTCTAGCCCCATTTCCTTGTCACGTTTTCGGGGCTGTGTGCATACTCGATGTGATAGTTAATACACTTACCTTAAAAGGTAAGTGTATTCCATGTATGGTTTGTATGTTATTTATTTATATCTTAAATGTGAATAGCTTGTCGGTACATGAACGATCTTCGGATATTGCACGTGCTGACAAGAGAGGTATGTATAAGATATCTGAATGTGTATGATAGACATATGTACAACATATGAGTATGAATAGATGATCAAAGAAAGTATACATATGTTATCAGTATGTAAACACACTATGTATGAAGATGAAGAAGTAAGGGATCAGACCCTAATAATATCTGAGATAGAGAAGAAAGGGATCAGACCCTGATAATATTTGAGATAGACGAGAAAGGGATCAGACCCTAATAATATCTGAGAAAGACAAGAAAGGGATCAGACGCTAATAATATCTGAGATAGACAAGGAAAGAGGGATCAGACCCTAATAATATCTGAGATAGTATGAAAATAATAAAGTATGAACGTATGTATGAAATTATGTAATGAAAGTAATTTAGTAAAGTAATTAATATGTATCTTCAGATGCATAATTGAAGGTAAGTGTATGTGTTGATTGATGCGTGATTAACTAGAACTCACTCAGCGTAGCTGCCTTTTAGTATGCACGCATGTGAGTAGGATGAGACAGCTAGCTTGAGCGGGGACACATGGTAGACGAATAAGATTCTGGCATCTGAAGACGCATGATGTTTTATATTTAATGTTTTAATTTTGAAAGACAAAAGTGTTATAAGACATGCAATGAAATATTATTGTAATGCTATGAAAGTTTTATACTCCGTGTAAAGTTTTAATTAACTATGATATTTAGAACTTTGTTTATGAGTAAATCCATCGTCCAAGGTAGGGCACCGGGATCAGGGCCTTACAGAAGGTACTTCCAAGCTCATCAAACGAAGTTGGTCACCAACAAACCAATAAAGTCTATTTTGGAACGTTCGGAAGTCGCAGAAAGGCTAGCCAAATGGGCTATTGGCTTGGGTGAAAACAACATCGTGTACGAATCTAGAAAGACAATCAAGGGCCAGATCTCGCCGACTTTCTAGTTGAAACATCAGAGAATCATGTGGTAGAGAATGAGCTGGAAGATGGTGAACCTGCTATCCCCTTAGGAAAGTCGACACTCTACACTGACGAAGATTCAAGTATAGAAGGTTACGGTGCCGGTTTAATAATTACATAATTTACTTATACACACTGATTAGAGTTTCCATGTACAAACAATGAGGGTGTATATTAGGCTTTAATTGCAAGGCTTCATTTAAGAAAAAAACATGAAGATCCCAGAACTAAGTGCATGTCGATTCAAGATTGATGGCAAATCAAGTAAACAATGACTTCATAGAAATGGAACCTTCGATGCTAAAGTACAAGCACAAGGTCAAGGAGCTTATGAAGTAATTGAAAAGCTTCTCCCTAACCCAAGTTTCCAGAACTCGAAACAAGCAAGCTGATACCCTTAGTAAACTGGCATCCTTGACCTTTTCTCACCTGACAAAGAAGGTCCTAGTTGAAGTGTTGAAAAGCCCTTCGATTGAGGAACTAGAAATACAAGACATCATTGAAGAGGAGTGAATCACTTCGATGACTCATATTCTAGAGTTTCTAAAAAAAGGTAAGCTTCACACTTAAGAAGGAAAAGCCATGAGACTAAGGATCAAAGCCAAGAAGTATGTTGTGAAAGATGGTCTCTTATACAAGAAAGGGTACTTGAGCCTTTTGCTACAATATATAGGTCCAGATCAAAGCAACACCTCGTAAGAGAAGTACATGAAGTAATTTGTTTTACACACTCCGGTCCAAAGTTGGTAGTACCTAGACCAATGAATCTACGATACGACTACCGACGATGCACAAGGACCCTGCTGAGGTGATACACAAGGACTCTACTAAGGTGATACACAAGTGAGAAGCATTTCAACTTCATGCTCGAGTAAAAACTAGTCCAAAACATGACCTGGTCTCCATCATTTCTGCCAGGCCTTTCTACAAATGGGGGATTGACATTTCCAGTCCCTTCCCCGAGGCAGCAGGTGTAAATTCCTATTGGTAGCTGTGGATTGTTTCACTATGTGGATGAAGGTCAAGCCCTTGGATTCCATCACTGGAAGGCAGGTAATAAACTTCATATGGGAAAGTGTAATGTGCAAATATGATCTGCCAAGTCACAGAGTGACCGATAACGGGAAGTAATTTGCTGAGAAACCATGAAGTCAATGGTGCAAGAACCTACAGATCAAGCAAGTATTTAGATTCTTTGCATACCCTCAGTCTAACAGCCAAGTCGAACGGATGAACTGCAACATTATAGAAGGTATCAACGCAAGGTTGGGAAGATATGGCAGAAATTGGGTAGAAGAATTTCCAAGCATTCTTAGGGCTATTCAAACAATGAAGAAGAAGAGCATGGTAAAAACACCTTATAGCTTAGTCAATGCTTTTGAAGTTTTACTCAACCTTGATCTTCTAAAAGAAGCATGTGATCAAGAAAACATTCGAGAAGCTGGAAGCCTTCTAGAACAAGAGAGTGAGGAGGGAAGAATTCAAACCTGGAGACTTAGTCTTCAGAAACAAAGAGGCTAGAAAAGGAATGTCCACACATCATAAGAGAAGCCCACAAGGATGGATATTTTAAGCTTAACTACCTAGAAGGAAATAAGGTTCCTTGTCATTCGAGTGATAAGCTCCTTAAGCGGTTCCTAGTCTAGGTCATCATTCAAATCTATCTTGTTGTTATTTCAGTTGGTTGTATTTGAAAAAATCAATTAATTATATCATATTTTGAGTAACAAACTTGTTTATTATCCTATTTAAGGATGAGCCCCTCTAAACTAGGCTCCATGAGGTCTGGCGTAGTTTCTACTCATGTACAGGGTTAAGCTCCTAGGGCATATCGCTCAACATGTAACAAGACGCTATATCTTCCAGTATACAAGGTGACCCCCTAAAACAATACGAATTTATGGAATACATAGAAGTAAACTATCTCTATGTAACGAGATTGAGCATCTCTCCCCAACTTGCTCTATAAGTACATGAAGCTAAAATCTTACAATTGTGATATCATAAAGCTAAGGACTTATGTAACAATATAACACGAACAATTAATAAAATTTTGTGGACTGATAGCGAACGGGATGTTCTTTGGATCGATTCTTTGTTACAAAGGTAAGGAAAGGTTTCTGCAACATCAATCCTTAACAAAGATTAAAAGACATTGCAAAATAACAGACAAGCATGAACAACACAAACAAACAAAGTAAACAACTACAGATTAGATTAGAACATAAACACATCCAAGGGGGTGCTACCATTCATCACAAGCATAAGGATAAATTGTCTTTGCCAACAAAGGCTAAAAAGACATCATAAGAAGCTTCACGCATGAAGCTTAAAAACGAACAACTAAACTACTTGTCACCAGTAGTAGCACCTTCCTTCCTAGAAGCTCCAGCAATCATGTCTTCAAGATCCCCATACAACATGTCAATATCAATATCAAGGACCTCAGGGGATGCTTCTATAGTAGCAGGAGTGGGAGTATGCTCAAACTCTCTTGGGAGGGAAGGAGTGCACTCAATATTAGTAATAGGGGATCGAGTAACCACAACTTCACAATTAGCATCACCAGTAGGGAATTTAACTGGAACATCGGTAGCAGGTGCCTCACTATCATCAACCACATCCTCTTGATCATTTTCATCAGGACTAACCTTATCAACAACCCTATCCCCATGGCTTCAATCACCTGCTAATTGATGTATTTCTAGAGACCTTCAGGATCGATATCTTGAAAAGTTGAAAAGGGTAGATCATGAGATCGAGCAACGACTTCAAGATAGGGGAAGGTCATAAATTAACCTAAAAACGACAACCAAGTCCTTAGCAGCATGAGGCCGGTGGGAGGGTAGTTCCTTCTAAGGAACAACCAGCTTAACCTGTCTCAAAACCAATAGGTAAGCCATTGTGGAGACCATGTGCGATAACTTTCTTATAGGCATTAGTATGGATAAAATTGAACTCACTGCTATGAATGAGGTAGGAAAAAACGTGTGGAAAGCCTATTTCGAATAAAAATGGTTCTCCAAAAGAAGGTCATCAACTTATCTTTGGAGGACAGCAATGGTAGAATCGGAGGCATGTTTCTTATCAGAGAGATTCTGCTTCTCATCCTCTAGCCACTTACAATCATCAGCTAACGTCCTCCTTCAAACTTCAAAAATTCTTCTTTCCTCAACAACCGAGTTCCTCTCTTGAATTATCTTATGGTGCTGTTCATAAAGGCATTGGAGAAAGCGTCCATCTTGTTCCGCTCATCTTCAATGGAAGCCTTAGCCACAGGAAGCTCGTGAGCCAAGCTTTGTTCGTGAGTAGTCAAAGTTTCAACCATTTCACCAACCTCAACCATGGCACCCTCTCGCTTCACTTTTTGGTCTTCCAACTTTTTGATCACTCTATGAGAATAGCTCCATCATCCCAAACATTCCGGGATAAAAACGGTCAAGCAAGCCAAAAACTAAATAATCTTCTTCATCACTTCATCATCGTCACTTCATCATCATCCAACCCTTCAAAAACTTCCTTTTATATAGGAGAAATGCAATGAAGAAGAAGGTCCAGATAGACATGAACGTTCTTCAAAGTATCACAATTTTGAACCTTCCATGCCGAAATATAATTGGAGGTTGCCTCATTAGAAGCCACACATTCGACATCATCAGCTTTGGAAGAAACATCATACCCTTTACGCAAAACCTTCTTTGAAATAACTTTCTTAACAACAGATTCTGAAACATACCTTTTATCATGCTTAACCTTCTCTACCTTCTTGGAACTACCTGCTGAAGGATCTGACTTCTTGACGATGGTCTTGATAACTTTTTTAGGATCAACAATGATAGATTTCATCTCAAAACTGGGCTGGAGTAGAGCTTCTTGGAAGTTTCTCTCCACCAGATGGAGTAAAGCCATGATTAAGGCAACAAGGGCAGCATCCTCATCAAGTTTAATTGGACTAGCAGCAAAAAGATTTTGACAAAAGCTACCTTCAACCTTTTATTTCTTTGGGAAGAAACATTAATGACCTTTTTAATAGTGCCTTTGGCTGGAGAAACGAAAGAGGTTGAGGAAGCAACATAACATTCAGAATGGCAAAAGTCCTTAGTACGTCCGACAACATTGGGATGACCAGTAGAAAGCTTGGTAGAAAAAAAGGGTGAAGATGAAAAATCTTCAAGATCAAGTTATACCAAAGCGCTCATCTCTGAAAAATAAAGAAAGGTCAATGTCAAAAAGAGATGAAATAAAAGGCCTAAATAAACTACATAATATTCCCATCCCATCACTGAAAATCTTGGGCTCGGCATGAGGATTACTAAACAATAGAAGAACTTATCATTCCAAGAGGAGGTAAGACCAACCATGCCCGAAATCAACCAAGTTTCACAATGGCTTTCTCAATGGTGAACCAATTCTTGTTCTTGGTAAGTTGAATAAACCTTCAATACATCTGTAAGGTAGGCTCGTAACCAAGGGAGAGACATACAATCTCAAAGTGTAGTATCATATCAGCATCGAAATGAGCAAATTGGACGAGACAAACACCATGATATTCCGAAACATTGAGGAAAAACTTGAAAATATTGGTATCGGAGGTTGGATTGGTCTAAGTATTGGGTGTAAAGAGTAACCTTTCCATGGGTTGAAGGTTTGGATGTTCGGGTTAAGCTTGGCCGCTATCCCATATTCCAAACAGAAACGATCGATTTCCGATTGGGTAAGTTGGGAAAATTGGGTAGCCTTGTCTACTTTGGAACCCATGATTGAAAGAAGAGTAGGAGAAAGAAGAATCGTACATTACTTAAAGGAAAGATGATTGATAAAACCGCCGGAAAAATAAGTAATGATCCGAGGGATCAAAGGCGAAGAAAGTGGAGAGTTTGCAAATGATAGTTCCTGGGGAGTTATAAAGATATTTTTGAATTTCAAATCCTCAGAGTATAGGGGAAGGTAGAAGGTTGGGATCAACCATAGGGAGAGTTGTTAACGTAGATGATATAATGAGCTCCTACCATAAGTGTCAAATCAGTTAGTCACAGCAGGAAGCCGCCATCAAACTTAAAATAACAAGAACTACTAAAAGGTTGGTACGAGAAACTCCTAACTTCTATCCCTAAGCTTCAAACGCGAAAGCTTCGGACAACATGACGTAGGAAACAATTTCCAGCTCTTGGGCTTTAATAAACAGGCCCAAAACAGCAAAATAAGTATATGCATTGGTCAATGAAAAGGCATATTGCAGAGACTAAAAGCATTAATCACCTAGGGGAACATCACAATGAAAAAGAATTAGGTCACAAGCATTCATCATTGCAATCCGAATACTTCTGACGGATGGGGGGGGGGGGGTTGATGGCGTGGTTACCCTTACCCACTCATAAGTCAGAGAAGCTTAGGAGTTAAGAAGAAGCAAGCACAAGCTGCTAGACCAGGAAGCTCGAAACTTCCTCAACAAAATTCTAAGGTGTTGTTTGTTTATTCATAGGTAAAATGTCTACAGTTTGCGAAACATATTTGTAGGCATCTGTAACAGAAGAGCTGGACAAAACATCTGCAGTTTGTAAGGAAAAGACTGTTTGTTTTTTTTAATGACTATATATCAATGTTTAAAAAAAACTAATATTAATTTAACAAATCTAGAATTCTTACATATTCAATAGGTTATGATCATAATTGGAAATTATTATATCCTTTTTATTCATTTTCTATTCTTATGGGAAAGTTAACTTGGATTTTGGTCTTTGAACTATATTGCTTTCCCCACAACCACCGCCACCGCCAACTCACTGCTACTCCGTCGACACAAGCCACCATGAAGAACTTCATCTTTATTATATAAATTATTTTACTTAAACGTTAAAACATGTTATTAAATTTATAAAACAATGATCATTATTCAAACTTAAAATTATATGTAAACAAAAATATTTTGAGATTTAAAAAACTATTTTTAATGTTTATCAATGTAGCCACTTATTCACCAATCACAGCCAATAAAATAAACATGAACCTTTTGAAAAGAAGAAGATAAACATGAATTTAAATATTAGGAAATTGCCGTCTTGGTGTACTATTCACCTACTTCTTTCTTTTGTCAATAACCTACAACTCACTATTAATACCATCCTTCACAAAAAACTCCAATAATGTAGTTTTTTCTCTTTTTTTCCTCCTTTAAATTCCTTTAATGACGAAATTTTTTATAGTCAAACTCTTAAAAACATGTTTCTAGTACGAACTAAACTAATAAAAACTCGACCAGCTCCTAACCCCCTTGTAAATCCACCCCTAGTGGCCAGCATAGACGTGCGGTGGCGGCGTGGGGCTATGTGGTGGTCGGCAGAATCGGAGGTTAAGAGTCTTAAGCTAACGAGAGGTTAGGTGGGAGAAGGGGTTGTGTGTTTCAAGGGTTTGAGAGGGGGTTGAATGAAATAAAATATGAGAAGAGGCGAAAAGATATGAGAAGTGGTTGGTCCAGGTCTGCTCGAAGAAGAGGGTACACAGACCTTTTTCAATGAAATGTGTTTTGAAAAACAAACAATATTCAAACATAAACGTCTGTGTGTGGTTTGCGTGGCGCATAAAAAGAGGCTAGGAAGAGCTTCTTAGAAAAACAAACACCCCTAAGTTAACAATGGAAGCTCCTTGTCATAGTAAACCTTAAAAAAGTCATATCTGATGTGACATAAATTAAGTTGAAACCTTCCATAAAGCTAGGATGTCGACATAACAACACAAAAACATAATACAAGTTTCATGAAAATGGTATTACTTGTCTGCACAAACTAAAGAGGAGTTGACTATTTTCTTTTAAGAAGCTTAAGCTTCCCCATGAGAAGCTTCCAGATGCCTATAAAAGGGACAAATCAGTCAAAGGTAATATATATTCTCACTTATCCAATTTCTCTCTATTCCCTCTTCATACTTACTCTTATCATCTCATTATCGTGCCATATCACTGAATTTCACGCGGTGGTTGATCGTGGGAGACCCCCTTCTATGGTGAGACTACCGGTCGTGTTTTCTTCGATCTTACAATTTAGGAAGCTCGGTTAGTATTACACTATTGGACCGCCATACCTATGTTGTTAGTTAAACTCATTGTAGCAACATATATCATTGTGTATATTGTTGTGTTTTCATGAGATTGAGGGTTCAAGATTCGTAGTAGACAATGATGTAGATTTGAAAATAGAATTAAATAAATGTGTTCTCATATTATCATAGAAACATCCATGCAATTTACAATGAAGTTGTAGGTAAGCGGGCAACAAGCCACGCCGCAACCCCCTTTTGGATAGCAAACCCAATGAATTAAATGTGTCTGTGCACATCGATCTTCCATGTCATTTGTAAATATCCCGGTATTCAATCAACATCGACTAATGATGCAAATATTGAAATGTAGATTAAATAGTGTTTTAATAATATTTGATATGGAAAGCATATTAGCATTTCATCTAATTTACTAAAGACATTGAAGTCTCATTTGAAAAGAGAAACTGTTTTATTGCATATAAAGGAGTACGTACACTTAAATAATTCTTAATATTTGTTTTTCACCCAACTATTACAACGATTTTACCCAAGTTTCTACAAATATACAAGTTCACCGGGATTGATGCTTCGAAGACAACACAACCAATATTTAGAGCACACGTATCACAAGGTATTGAAAAACTATAAATTAATATGCTAGTGTTATAAACTCAGTCTAGGAATAGAATATACTATATGTTCGACTAAAACTTACAGGGTGAGCACTTGGACTTAGAACGTCGATAGTGGCCTTTTTTTTGCAGTCGTATTGAGCCAAAAACGCCAGGGCCACCCCCACCCCCACCCCTTCTCGGCGTTTTGGGTTGGTTTTGTTAATCAAGCGTTTCCTATATAACGTTGATTTGGCACAAATTTGGAAACATTACCGTTGAACCAACTACTATATTAAAAAAACAAATTTTTTTTTTATATAATTCATCCACTCTTTAGTTAAAATTCATACTATTTTTATAAAATTATATTCTCAAACTCCATACACATCCAACTATCTACAAAATCAAACCTATGGATTCTCCTACTACCATATGCAACCATTTTTTATATCCGACCAACAAGCCGTTTACGACACGGTGGAAGAGATGATTACGAGTGTGGTTTTGCTCGTGACAAATTATATGAGTTCTCTTCGTTCTCCTCCACCATTGGTTGCAAAAAGACCATATATTGAGCTTGATCGTTTGGCCGCAAACGCTTTTTTGATGGCACATTACTTCGATGAGTCGCCGAGATACAAGAACCCGAAGGTTTTTATGCGTTGATTTCGGATGTCTAAACGCTTATTTTTTGTGCATTGCCGAAGATTTGGAGTGCGAGTTTGATGACTTTAAGAAAAAATTGGACAATCAAGGGACGCTAGGATTCACCGTAATCCAAAAGGTTAGATCAGCAATACATGTGCTCGCCTACGAAAACAGAACCGACATCGATGACGAGTACTTAAAAATGGCCGAAAAAACAATCCAAGACACCTTGGAGTATTCCAACCACGGAATATTTCAATTTTAATATATATATATATATATATATATATATATATATATATATATATATCTTGCTTGTAGTTTCTTTTAAATTAAATTTTATTAATTTATTTATATAGGAATTATAAAGATGAATGTACCACATTATCTAATTAAGAACGCCAAGTTGTAACAATTTAGAACGGATTTATGAGGCGCATGCAAGAGCGCATGGTTTACCCGACATGATCAGCATTACAGATTGTATGCATTAGGAATCAGCTAACTATCCAACCGCATGGCGATGTCAATAAACCCGAGATGAACAAAAAGGACCTACAGTCTTCAGGTGATTGCTTCATACGACGTTTGGATTTTGTCGACGTTCTTTGGTGTCACTGGTTCCAACTATGACTTAAACGTCTTGGAACAGTCGCCAATGTTGGAGGATTACATCTCCAATATCATTCCCGTTGCTTCGTTTTGGGTAAAGATAACAACTACCGACACAGTTACTATTTGGGTGGTGTGATATATCTAGAGTGTGCGATTATCTTGAAAACGTTTAGAGACCCGATCAATGAAAACCATATTATTTTATGAAAGTTCAAGAGTATTCGTGAAAGGACATCGAGATGCTTTTATAGGGTTTTTCAACAACGTTGGCATTTTGTTAAAAATCCATGTCGTCTATGGTCATTGAAAATAATGAAAAGCGCTATGTATACATGTATTATATTGTATAACATGATCATCGAATATAACGGTCGAGCAATATCTCCAACTTATATACCAGACACATCAACTTTGGAGTAGAGACTAGAAAATGTGTATTTTGTGTGTTCAAAATAAACACATAACGATGAGCTTATGGCGGATTTGGTCCAACATGCTTGGATGTTTCGTCGCCTTCCGAGTGAAGATTAAGTAGAGAACAAAGGAAGCAATGAAGATAAATACAAGTTCGATGATGAAGATGAAGACGATAGAGACTGTTCTAATGAAGACGAAGAGGAGGACGATGACGATGGTGGTGCTAATGAAGACGAGTACGAGGGAGCCGAGTATTTTTATTTTATTTTAATGTAATGTTTATTTATTTAATGAAATATTATTGTTTTAGTTTTAATAAAAAATTAGAAATGCAAAAAAGATGTTAGTGCATAGTTTTATCGTCTCGAGTCTTTGTAATCATTATGTAATTTATTATTATTTTAATGTTATTTAGTAATTATAATTCACATTCGCTAAGTTATGGCTCATTCGTTAAGGATGTTTAACGAATGAACAATCGTTTTTATTATTGTTCATTCGTTAAGGATGTTTAACGAATGAACCTAAATCGTTATGTATTGTATCCATTCGTCATAGAATGTTACCGAATGGGGTATAGAGAATGAATCATTCACTATACCATTTTGGTTATTTATATAATGAAAAGGAATGAAGGCCATTCGCTACATAATGTGTAATGACTTGCATTCGTCTTCTATAAATAGGTTGTTCAGCCTCAAATTAATTTAAGTGTTTATAACGTAATTTCTCCCTTGCCGTTATTCTGTCCAACTATGCAATCAACACTTCGTTAATCTACTAACCACATACGTATATCATATAACTAGATCCTGTGATTGATCGATATGAACGATTCAATTGATTGAAGCTCTCTCGTGTTTTTCAACAAGTGGTATCAGAGCTCCAGGGTTAGATTGTGTATGTGACTTAACGTATTCAATGGTGATTTGATTTATTAACTCACTGTTATATTGTTAAGTTTAGATCATAACTTTATATTATCAGATTTAGCGCAATTAGCATGATGAGATGTTAATTAGATGCTGAATTGACTGTAATTGGGTTCAGATTTGGTATTGTGTTCTTCGTGGTGATTGATTGAGTTATTAAGTGATATGGAATGGAATTGGATTGATTGGGATTGTTACAAAAACAGAGGGTCTGTTTTGAGGTTTATTAGATCTCAGACTAGTTTTAGTTAGTAATTGAGTGTTAGATTGGTTTGGATTTGTCCACGAGACTGTTATGAGTCACTTAAGCATCTGTTTGTGAAAACTGATTACGTTTTGGCCAATTTATCCATCAGTTTGTGGTAGTTTATTTCGTGGTTTGAATCTGGGAATTTCTAGATATGGAAATCATCTTTGCAGATTTGAAGATTCATATGAGCATTCGTTATAATGGATTTGGTCATTCACTATAAGTTTGATGCTAATTCGTTATTAGAGTATAACTGATTCGTGTCACGCGTCAAGTTTGTTACAACATAATAACAAACTCATTCGTTATTATAGTTGATTCGTTACCAGCTATTAGCCATTTGAAGTTCATTCGTCATCACTCATTCGCCATCCAGTGAATAATCATTCGTCACAGTAACTCATTCGTTACAAAGGCATGCGCTATCATATTCGTCAGCCATTCTCTAAGCTATTCAGATGTTGATTTGTCATCTTTGACCCTTCATTCGTGATAGCTATTCGTTACTCTCATTCGTGAAGACTAAACATTATTCGTTACTTTATTCGTTACCAGATTCACATATCCATTCGCTACTGTTCATCATTCGTTATAATTTTCAACCAGAGTTATTTTTCCTCCTATTCGTTACAAATTAAACTTTTATTTTTTTGAGATGGCTGGTTATTATGCACTGGCTTCTCAGAAAGTGTTGATGCAGCAAATGTTACATCCCGATGCTGAGATCGGATCTCATTCAAAATGTCCATGTTTAATGAAATTTAGCGATTTTTCTAAATGGGGACCACGTTTTAGACCAGATCTAGGGTCCGTACACCCCGATTGTTCACGATGTCTTGATGATTTATACATTGTGCCTATGGTTGGTATTGCAACTACTGGGTTTACACCAAAGGATTTCTCTCAATACTCTCAAGAAGAAAGGAAAGCTCTAGAGATTGAAACAAATGCATATTCCACTTTAACAATGGCATTAACTGACAATATTTTCCATCAAGTGGGAAGTATTAAAATTTGTGCATCCTTGTTTCAACATATTAAAATGAGAAGTATGGGTAATATTGAAGAAAGTAAAAAAGGTAATGTTAAAGGTTCAGTTTCAAAATTTTATCTTGTTGAAAGGAGAGACTATCGAATAAATTCTCACAAAATTCAATTATCTTATAGCTGAGATGAATAATTTAAAATGAAACCAAGTGAGGTTGATAAGATTGAAACTTTGAAGAATGCTCTTCCAAGCTCTTACTCAACGATTCTCATTGTGCTTAAAGAAAATAGTTTTATTAAGAATGAAGATCTTACTGCAATGGAATTTATGCAAAAGTTTGAAGATAGAAAGTATGATTTAAAATGTCAAAAGTCATCAAAAGAAACTCAAGACCCAACATTATATGGATGATGTTTGCCTTTGAGTAGTACTGCTGCTCTAATTAATGTATTTCTTAGTCAAACTGTTCAAGATGGATCATATTCCTATAGTGATCCGAATGTATGTTTCATGGCTTCTGGGTTTAATGACATCCCTAGGGGATCAACTTCAAATGTTTTCACTGCTCCATCGAATGTAAACATGAAGGAAGCTTAATAGAATTTTGCTTTTCTTTGTGCATTTATGACTTCTTATGAAAACTTGGTGGGTAGTAACATTGCTACTAGTGAATAAACTAGATGAAGAATGTGACAAGCCAAAGAAGGAATACAATGGTTCTCGTTCTCAAGATAGAAGCCCAGGAAAGACTTTTACTGAGGTGAAATATAGACCTTCTAGGGGAGATTCTTCAAAGGCTGCGGAATCACAAGCCTTACTTACAGCTGACAGGATAGATTGGAATCAACGAATTCTGGGGAATGGAGGTCAAGTCAATTTGGTAATGTTTGAGCACATTGAAAATTTTCAAGATGCAAGTGAAGTGGGGATTGACATCTGAAATCGAAGTTGACACTGAATCAGATTATGATGTTTCTTGAAAAATGAACTCAACTACCTTTGCTTGTGTGGCAAAAATTGATGAGGTTAGTCCTTCATCTACTTTTGTTAAATTATTATATAATGTGTCTTTTTCTTGTTGTGAAACATTCAAGTCAAAAACTGATTTAATTAATATTCATAATGATTCGCTGCTTAAAGAACTTGCTTCAATCAAGGATACATATAGACAATCACTAAAAACACAAGAGAAATCTAAGGACAAGATTGAGGGATTGTATGTAAGTAATCATGATTTGAAAGTTGAACTTTCAGTGAAAATGAACATTAACGAAAAACAATTTCAGGAAATTCTCAAACAAAGATCTAAAATAACCGAGCTTGAAAATGAGGTTCTAGAGTTGAAAAGCAAGATACACAACTATAGAATTTCATCCTTTCTGTTAAATGAAATTATTGAAGTATTTGGTAAACAAAAGGGTTCTAAAAATGGTTTTGGTTTTGTTGAGATTCCTCCACCATTTCATGATTACTATTCCCAAACTCCATTTGCAGGAAAGGAAGAGGTTTTTATTGAACCAGTCGTTCATGTGAAGATATCATAACAAAATGACAAAGAAAATTCTACAACTCACAAACCACATATACATAGTAACAAAGTCTTTGTTGAGAAAGTCATTAAGTTGAACCAAAAATTGTACACAAGGAGTCAAATATTTCAGGTTCAAATCACATTTTGTGTAAACCTCATGAATTTGAAAAGGAAGTGTACGGTTCAAATAAATCTAAAATAACATAGTCTAAGACATATAAGGTTAAGGCTAAGAAATCAGAAAAACCAAAAATTTCTGTTGCTGATTTGATGCGTTTCATCAACCCAGTTCCTTCTAATGAAAACACTGGTCGTGTGTTTAAGTTGAAAGGTCTTAGCAAGGTGTTCACTGAGAAAGACATTCCACTTAATTTGATTAAACTAGGATTTATCGAGAGTGTCCTTAACAATGAAACATCAAAAATACAAGATCTTGAGAATGCATTTGCTAAATCCAAGGTATTAAATACAACAAATCCATTGGTTAAAGCAAAACAGTTGTTAAAATCTGTTAAAAAAGTTCAATTTTTTAATTGAACTGGAACTGACATATTGCAGAGTTTTTCAAATTGCTCAAACCTTGGTTTTTATATGAAAAAGAAATCTGTTATGTTTGATGATTTGAACAAAGTGCATGTTCCTGAATTTTCTCATCAACCTTCCGTTACACTAGTTTCAGTCAAATCACAATGTACGTTCGTTGATATGAGAACATTTTTATTATGTGATGAACGTGGTCATGTTGTAAGAAATTGTGGAGTGAAGAAATCACAGAATTTTCATTCGTTTATCAGGGAACAAACCAAACTCGTTCCTTTGATTAAAGAAATTCATAAAAGACCCATGTCTTGTGATGATGAAATTGACATCATGTTTTCAAATGTAAATCCACGCAAAGTGTTTCATGTTGATGAAAGAAAAGTTAATTTAAAACAAAAATTTGTTCCTACGTAACCAATTTGTAAGAATGTGAACACAAATGTATTTCAATCTGCATATTTGAGACGAAAGTCGAAAAGGCCTGTGACTTATTCACAAGTAGCAAAACCGCATTTGGATTCAATCAAAGTTAACTCTTCATGTGAAATTAAAGAGTTCCCAAGACTAAGGCCTGAGCTGCCTTTTTGAACTAATCGTTTTACCTCTATGTGAAGAGCTCATCCAAGACAATATCTGGTGAAAACTTGATTACGGATAGTGATGCTCTCGTCATATTACCAACAACAGCAACCTACTAACCAATGCCAACAATATTTAAGGGGGTTAGGTAGCTTTAGCGTGTTATTCTGGGATAATGATTACAAAAGAAGGAGATGTGTCAAATGGTCATATCACATTTGAAAAAAGTTAATTATTGTGATAAAGTGGATCACAATCTGTTGAGCATGTCTCAAATTTGTGATTTGAAGAATAACACAGTATTTACTGAGAAGGAGTGCAAAATCCTCAAACCATATGTCATTCTAGAAGACATGGTTGTTATGCGGTCTACTCGGTCAAATGATATTTATTTACTGAATATGAGTATGAAGGTATCTACTTCTGTTGAAAGGTTATTTGTCTCAAAAGAAACTGAGAAAGACTCGATTATGTGGCATAAGTGTATGGGTCACATTCATGTCAGAAAGATGAATTATCTGATGGCAATGATTTGGTGGATGGGGTTTCCTGAAACACTTTAAATTGACCGGTCTTTGTATTGCATGCAAAAAGGGCAAACTATAAAAAGAAGACACACCCGTCTAAGTTAATTAATTCCATTGATACTCCTTTTGAATGACTTCATATTAATTTGTTTGGTCCTGTGAAACGTGCGAGTATTGCTGGAGATTTTTACTATTTAGTTGTCACAAACGACTACTCAAGATACTCGTGGGTGTTATTTATGAGTTCTAAAGATCAGACACATGTTCTTGTGCATAATCTAATAACAAAAATCAAATCACTGCACAAATTAAAGGTGAGACGTATTCGGAGTAACAATGGTACGGAATTCAAAAATACTATATTGGTTTCTTTTAAATTTAAAAAGGAATTAATCGAGAATATAGTGTTCCATATGTACCTCAACAAAATGGTGTTGCTGAACGGTATAACTGAACACTAATTGAAGCTGTAAGAACAATGTTGGCAGATTCAAAGCTTCTTGTCCAATTTTGGAATGAGGCGGTGAACACTGCTTGCTCATGCTTAATCGTGTTCTAACTGTGAAGAAGCTGATAAGAGAAATTATGAGCTTCTAAACAATAGAAAACCTAATTTAAAGTTTTTGGAACCATTCGGGTGTCCTTGCGCTGTGTTGAAAAGAGATGCGGGAAAATTTGAAGAAAGGGCTATCGAAGGTTATTTCTTGGGTTATGCATCACCTAAGAAACGGGTCTTCAATTTTACTTTGGGTCGTATTGAAGAGTGGTACCATGTTGATTGTCAACGATACACCACACTTCCTGTTGGCAAGGGTCCTGATTGGATATTTGATTATGAGAGTTTATTTTATTCTTTTACCCCCATAATTGATCAACCTGATGAAGATTTGGTGCGTACTTATTTAGACAATCAATTTTATACACCAAGGTCTTCAGTCTCTAATTATGATGATGTTACACAAGATGATCTTCCTGTTACTTCTGATGTTATTTCTATTTCATCAAATGATAGTCATTTTGTTGATTCCTCTTCATCTCCATTTCCTGAAATCCATGATATTGGTGAATTTTCTCATTAGGCTACAGAGAATCTTACTAATTTAACTAATAATGTTGTTCCTGAGAATCTGATGGAGGCCCAAGCATTGAAGAACGTGCCATGTTATATTTGGAGGCTCGTGATCGTTCTTCCAAAGGTGGCCCACGCAAACGAACATAACTTGGCCCACGAAGCTTCGTTTCAAGCCCACTACCAATCAAATAGAAGCTTGAGACGAGGAGCGCATTATGGAAAACAGCCTATGGTGGCTTGGCCCCTTTCCAAAAACCAAAAAGCCTCCTAAATAAAGTTATGGGCCTTTTTATGTTTTTTTTGTCATTTTTTACAATTTTCTTTTTGGGTTTGTGCTTGGCCCATGGCCTTTTTTGGGCCCTTTCATATTAGAAAGTCTTTTTATATGATGCTAACGTAATATGGGAAGTAAGACTTGAATATTATCAATAATTATTTTTCACTTCATTTTCCTTGACCTTTAAGTGTAATTTGAGGGTTTTTGGAAGTTCATCATGGGTATTCTTAGAATCAACGTAATTTGATCTTCGTTATCGTTTTACCGCTGCATCAGTTGGTATCAAAGCCGAATTCCTGGCTCAAAAATGCCTCCAAGGAGAAGCAGACCAGTCGATGAGATTTACGAACGAGAGTTGGAACAACGATTTATGGTATGGGTGGAGCAACGGTTGGATCAAGTGGTCCATCAACTCACTGATATTTTGATGGCTAACTTGATGAATCGTAGAAGGCAGGCCCCTGAAAACCGGGAGGGGCGTGAGTTTGATAATCCATTTTTTGGTAATGATGGTCCGTCTTCCGAAGAGGGGTATGAGAGGGGACCAAGCCAAGAACATGGAGATGCCAACCACCATTGGATGTTGGGATCCGGACTGATATCCCAAAATTTGATGGGACTAGTTTGGATCCGGAAGGGTTCATTGATTGGTTGGTTATTGTAGAAGAGGTGTTTGAATTCTGAGAGGTTCCTGAAAATTAGCGGGTACCTTTGGTCGCTACCATGCTACGTGGGAGGGCGTTAGAATGGTGGCAACAATTGAAGTTGACACAAAATAGACTCGGGAAGTCACGGATCGTGACATGGGCTAAGATGAAAAAGTGTTTGCGAACCAACGTTTGGCCCAACAACTTTCAATGGTTGATGTATCAACGCTTGCAGAATTTGAAGCAGGGATTCAGGTTGGTTGATGAATATATAACCGACTTTTGCCATTTGGTTGCTCGTAATGTTATACAAGAAACCGATGATCAACTTGTTGCTTGGTATATTGGGGGTTTAAGGTTTCAGATCATGGATTCTGTAAACCTTTTTGATCCGTTAATAGTCTTCGAGACGCACCAACGGGCATTGGCTTTTGTTAAACAAAATCGTCAGGTTGGCGGTTCGTATTCACCAGCCCCTGCAGGGGGAAGTTCGGGGTCGGGTGGTGGCGGACCTCGTGTCGTGCCTAGTCAGCAGAGACCGGGGGTTAACAACATCGGGTCAACTTCTAATGTGGCGCAGTAGTAGCGGGGTGAAGCGTTTTAAGTGTGGTGAGACAGGCCATCGGCAAGTTGACTTTAAACAAGATGGTAAAAGGCATTTGTGTGTTGAATCTGACGATGAACAATATGAAGACTATGAAAAGGGCCCAGAGTATGATGAAGAACCGAAGTATGAGGAAGATGTTGTGACCGGTGATGTGGGGGTGAACTTGGTGGTCAGGCGCTCATGATATACACCAAAGGCTGACGGGAAGAAATGGCTTAAGCATAACATCTTGCACTCCACATGTACCATTTTGGGGAAGGTTTGCACGTTTGTTATCGATTATGAAAGTTGTGACAATCTGATTTCTGAATAGGCATTCCAAAAGTTAGCCTTGAAGACGGAGAGTCAGCCGAAACATTATAAGTTACCCTTGAATACGGAGAGTCACCCGAAACTTTATAAGCTTCAATGGCTTAAAAAATGTGGTAACGGTCTCTAAGAGGGCCCTTGTTTCTTTTTTTGTTGGTACAACAGATAAAGATGATATTTTGTGTGATGTGGTTCCTATGGATGCGTGTCACTTGTTGTTGGGTAGACCTTGGGAGTATGAACAAAGTATAGAACATAATGGGCGGTCCAATTCTTATAGCTTCTTGTATGGTAGGGTGAAGATAACTCTTGTTCCTAGCAAGCCCAAGCAGTTAGCCACAAAGCATTCGGGTAACCTATAGACCATTAGTCAGTTTGAAGATGAGTTGGTGGAGACAGACAATGTTTTTGTTTTGATAAGGAAACCGGTGCCCGAGGAGGTTGAGATTCCTGAAGCTATGATTCATTTACTTGAGGAATTTTCTGATGTTTTCCTTGATGAATTGCCAGATGGGCTGCCACCTATCCGTGACATCCAACATCATATTGATATGGAGCCTGGTTCACAATTTCCCAATAGGCCGCATTACAGGATGAGTCCGAGAGAGCATGAAGAGTTGCATAGACAGGTTGAGGAGTTAATTTCTAAGGGTCATGTTCGTGAATGTATGAGCCCTTGTGATGTTCCTACTTTGTTAACTCCAAAGAAATATGTCACCTGGCGGATGTGTGTTGATAGTCGAGCCATCAACAAGATTAACTGTGAGGTATAGGTTTCCTATTCCTCGACTTGATGATTTGCTTGACCAGATTAGTGGTGCTAATATTTTCACAAAGTTGGATTTAAAGAGTGGTTATTACCATATTTGTTTAGACCTGGGGATGAATGGAAAACTTCCTTCAAGACTGGTGAAGGGTTGTACGAATGGTTGGTGATGCCTTTTGGTTTATCAAACGCGCCTAGTACTTTTATGCGTGTAATGAATCAGTTGCCCAGGCCTTCTTATTTATAGTGCTTCTTTCAGTGAGCACGTCGTGCATGTCAGGAAGGTTTTGGCCTTACTCTGCAGAGACAATTTCTATGCAGCAATAAAGAAATGTGTGTTTATGACCCTAAAGTTTTGTTCTTAGGGTATGTTATTTCTGGTGATGGGATACAGGTGGATGAGTCTAAAGTAGCAGCTGTTCAAAACTGGCCAACTCCTACCACTATTACTGAAGCCCACCATTTTCACAGGCTTGCTTCTGTTTATAGACGGTTCATTCCACACTTCAGTTCCATTATGGCCCCTATTACAGACAGCATGAAGAGACATTTGTTTGGACAGAAGGGGCAGAGTTATCTTTTCAAGTTATTAAGGATAAACTCACTACCGCGCCAATTATGGTATTGCCTAACTTTTCGCAAGTTTTTGAACTTCATACTGATGCCTCAAAGGTTGGGATTGGGGGGTTATCAGTCAAGGGGTCAACCTATTGCTTATTTTAGTGAGAAGTTAACAGGGGAAAAGTTGAGATATAGTACTTATGACCTGGAGTTTTATGCAGTGGTCAAAGCTGTAAAGAATTGGCGTTACTATTTGTTTTATTCACTGATCATGATTCTCTAAGGCATATACTCACGCAAGACGAGATATCTCATAAACACGGACGTTGGTTAGCATTTCTTGAAAAGTTTACGTTTGTGGTCAAACATAAAACTGGTATTTCATACCGAGTTGTTGATACCTTGAGCAGGATGGGAATCTGCTTGTTTCAGTGAGAGTCAATATGCTAGGGTTGGATGTTATTTGTGAGTAGTTAGCCACTTACCCGTATTTTTCAGGTGTGTTGAAGGATGTGCAAGCGAGTAAGAAGTTAGAAATTCTTTTGCTTGATGGGTTTTTGTTCAAGGTAAACCAGCTATGTATTCCTGACTCCAGTCTTCGGTTGAAAATCATTTAGGAGTTACATGGGGAGGCTTATGTTGTTCGTGACCGTACTTTACATTTGGTGCAATCTTCCTACTTTTGGCCTACTATTAGGAAAGAGGTAGATCGTTATGTTAAAAGGTGTCGAATTTGCCAAGTCTCAAAGGGTGTGGCTACTAATGCGGCTCTTTATATGCATTCGCATGTCCCTTCACAGCCTTGAACAAACATTAGTATGGATTTTGTGTTGGGGTTACCTCGGACTCCGAGGGGTAACGATTCGATCTTTGTCGTAGTTTATTGGTTCTCTAAAATGGTGCACTTTATTCCTTGCAAGAAAACGACAGATGCAGGTAATGTGGCTCAATTATTCTTTCGGTATGTCTATCGTTTGCATGGTTTACCATCTTCTATTGTTTATGATCGGGACACTCGTTTCTTGAGTCATTTTTGGCGCAGCCTATGGAAAATGGTGAACACTCCGCGTAACTTCAGTAGTGCCTACCACCGGTAGTGCCTACCACCCTCAAACGGATGGCAAACAGAGGTTGTTAATAGGTCACATGGTAATCTTTTACGAAGTCTTGTGGGTGATCATATGAAGTCTTGGGATCAAAATTTATGTCAGGCGGAGTTTGCTCATAATCACGTTGTTAATAGAAGTACTGGTTTTAGCCCATTTAAGGTGGTCTATTCTGCTAAGCCCCGAGATCCTCTCGTTTTGATGTCACTTCATGGTCCAGGTTCTATTCCCAAGAAGGTACTAGATTTTGTGATGGGGTTACATGAAGTTCATGCAGTTGTGCAGGAAAACTTGGCCAACGCTAATTCAAAGTACAAGCAAGTTGTAGACCAAAAGCGTAGGCAAGTTGATTTTGAAGTGGGTGACTTTGTTTGGGCTGTTTTAACTAAAGATCGTTTTCAAATTGGTGAGTATAATAATTTGTCAGCCAAGAAAATCGGGCCAGTGGAGATTGTCCAGAAGATAAATTCTAATGCTTATCCTATGAAGTTACGAAGCCATATTCTTTGTTCGGATGTTATTCAATGTCAAACATTTTCTGCCGTTTCATGGGGATTCGTCTGATGATGAGGTCACTGCAGATTCGAGGTTGAATTTTGTCTATCCAGGAGGGAATGATGGAGGCCCAAGCGTTGAAGAACATGCCATGTTATATTTGGAGGCCCATGATCGTTCTTCCAAAGGTGGCCCACGCAAACGAGCATAACTGGCCCACGATGCTCCGTTTCAAGCCCACTACAAAGTCGAGTCAAAGCTTGAGATGAGGAGCACATTATGGCAACCGCCCCCTTTCCGAATCCCAAAAACACCTCTTAAATAAAGTTATAGGCATTTTTATGTTTTTTGTTAGTTTTTAAAATTTTCTTTTTTGGTTTGTGTTAGGCCCATGGCCTTTTTTGGAACCCTTTCGTATTATAAAGTCTTTTTATATGTTGCTAATGTAATCTGGAAAGGCAGACTTGAATATTATCAATATTATTTTCACTTCATTTTCCTTGACCTTTGGGTGGGATTTGGGGGTTTTTGGAAGTTCATCACAGATATTCTTAAATCAACGTGATTCGATCTCCGTTATCGTTTTACCGCTGCATCACAATCCGACACTTCGGATTCACATGTATCATCCTCAGGACAACATCATTGGTGATCTTGAGGTTGGTGTGCAAACACGTCATCAGATTGCTACTACGAGTAACGTTAATGTACTGTGTGCATATGCCGATATGCATTCATCGGGAATCATGAATCTCGCAAAATACACTTGCTTTCTATGTCAAATGGAACCAACATGCATTCATCGTAGACTACACGGAAGTATATGCTCTAGTTGCTCGATCAGAGGCTATACGAATATTTTTGGCCTATGCAGCTTTCAAGAATATTAAAGTTTATCAAAAGGATATCAAGAGTGTGTTTCTCAATGGGGAACTTCATCAAGAGGTGTTTGTGTTGTAGCATCCTGGTTTTGAAGATTCAATTTATGCAGACCGTGTTTACCGATTGAACAAGGCTCTTTATGGTCTACACCAAGCGCCGAGAGCTTGGTACGACACACTTGCTGACCATCTAACGGATAATGGCTTCAAACGAGGAACTATGGACTGTACTCTCTTTTATAAGAATGTTGGTGATGATTTTCTCCTCGTCCAGATATTTTTCGATGACATCATATTCAGTTCTACAAACGACAAGTTGTGTAAGGAGTTTGAGAAATCAATTCAGACGAAATTTGAAACGAGCTCGATGGGGTAGATGAATTTCTTCTTAGGGTTGCAGGTTCATCATTCTGATACTGGAATTTTTATTCATCAAACGAAGTATGTGAACGATGTGTTGAGTCGTTTCAAAATAACTGCCAGAAAAATTTGTCTCCAGAAGAATTGGAGGATACCGTAGATCTAACCCTTTATCGAGTAGTGATTGGTTTTTTAACGTATTAAACTGCTTTTCGTCCTGATATCATGTTTGATGTTGTTTATGTGCTAGGTATCAATCGAGTCTCCGAGTGACTCATCTGGCGGCGGTTAAACATATACTTTACTATTTGAGGGGTAATCCTGACACCGGGTTATGGTATGCCAAGGATGATAGCTTTGAACTCATTGCGTTTTCCGATTCTGACTATGGAGGATGCAAGATCAATTTCAAATCTACTACAACGGTTTGTCAAATTCTACGAAGTCGGCTTGTTTCCTGGCAGTGTAAGAAGCAAACAACGGTCTCCACTTCAACCACAGAAGCAGAGTATGTGGTAGCCTCGATTTAGTCTTCACGGATTCTTTGGATCCATCAACACTTGTGGGATTACGGTTCAAACTTTCTTACTACTCCCATATTTGTTGATAACTCTGCTTCTATTAATATCACCAAGAACCCCGTGTACCACTCTAAGATAAAGCATATCAAAACTCGATATCATTTTATCTGTGATTGTTTTGAAAAGAAATTAATTAAACTTGAAAATGTGCACACGGATTTTCATAAAGTTGATCTGTTTATCAAAGCTTTTGACAAAACTCGCTTTATTTTTTTGCTTGGTTTAAATGGACTGAAAACTCTTGCTGATATCCTTGAGCTCCGATAATCAATTTCCTTAAGTTTTGTTTATTTTGTTTTGGTTATTTTATTGTTTTGGGTTTTGGGGGAGAAAATTGAAAAATACAAAAATATGGTGGAAGATCTATTTTTATACATGTTTGGTCCTGTTATCTACTTGTAGATATATAGGATAGCCATTTATTTGTAAACTGAAAGTGACTGGGGAGACTAAATTTAAATGCTTCTCAAAAATGAGTTTTGAAGCAAAAAGAGAAAATGATAGTACATTGATCATCTAGTCCCATATCCATAAACAAATTAGAAGGTTGAGTGTTTAATGTATTTGGTGCATTGATAGGTCTTAAACAAAATGTTAAGGTAAAGTATGTGATATAAACATAAAGAACTGCCAAATTGAAAGAAGTGTTAGTCTTTTCCAAAAGTTTTGGTAATGAAGGCAGAAATGTAATAGCTTGTCATACTCAAGCCTTATGTTTGTTTGATCGCCAAAAACAAAAATTCTAAATAAAATGCACTTAGTTTATGGTTAACTCTTCAATGGTGTATGGTCTTATGGCCTCAAATCCTGTATTGATGGGGTGCATCCGGTTTCTGGACACTTTGAGTATTTATGCGGCTTAATTATTTGGGTATTTTATAAACATGAATATTTCAAAAGCTTTTAGAGAAAACCCAAAGTCATTAAACTTAATCACTATTGTACATTGTAAAAAATCATACTGACTTGATCAAAATCCGATGTTAGTCATACATTGTTCCTCCCTTGCGCTCGTCTTAATAACAATAAGAAACGGATCCTAGAGGATACAATTTATGTAAGCCTACAGATGAACTCGTGCATATTCATTAACAGTAAAGGAAGCTTGGTGTATTGCTAGATAACGGGGGTATACCTTGTAGTGGGGATTATGAGCTGAGATTGTTTATAAATCAATAAATCTTTATTTTGATCAGCAGCATAATGGTTTAAGTCAAGTTGGGGTGATATGGTAAAAGTCAAACTAAGCCTAAACCGAGATTAGAGGATGATATTTTCTGATATTTTGTGCTCTAATTGAAAATTAAATCATATCACAACAATACTTGAATGTTTGTTAAAAGATTTAAGTAGACAACAATATCAATGACCGACTTAACACCAGTCATAATAACGTTGAAATATAAAACTGCGATGGAAGGGCGATTTGGTCAATATGATTCTCTGCTCAACTCACAAAATATGTACTGCTTTCATAGAATAGTTTTCATATGTGTCTTTGTATATTGTTTTGTTTTGATTCAAATATATACAAAAATACAAAAAAATATTAGTTTGGTTTTGTTTTATTTTCTGCTTTATTTTCGATTTCCGAGTTAAAGGGTAAAAAATTAAACAAGAACATATCAAAAAGATTTTCCCAATTTATTTAATTCATATATTTAATTGATTTAAGTGAATTCTTTTAACTTATGTGTTTTGAACGCAAAGCACGTTAAGGTATTACATCTTACTCTGAGTGGTAAGATTTTAAGGTAAAGTTCATTATGACACGGTGCATTATTTAATTCCTAAAATTTAAAATGAAAATTTTCATTTTTAAATTGGTTATTTAACTTCTATTCATTATGAATATTCATAACAAATAGGGTCCATTCGCTATACATACTGATAAGGAATGAGGGTCACTCATTCTTCATTGCATAACGAATAAGCTTATTTGTTATCATCATTCGCTTCCGCTACACTAATAACGTATGACCCCATTCTTCATTAATATTGATAACGAATGAAGAACGAATCTTAGTTTATTCGCTATGAAACTTAACTTATTGCTCATTTGTTAACGGGATTAACAAATGGACCACCGAATATGAACCATTCGTTAATTTTGAATTAAAGAATGGGTCCATTCGTTTGTCTGGGAATGCGTGCAAATGAGTCGAGCAGCTCGCGAGCTACTCGAGATCAGCTAGTTAAAAAGCTCAATCGAGCCGAGCTTTGTCGAGCCCGAGCTCGAGCTTTACTTATCGAGCTCAAGCCGGTTCGTGAGCCTAAATGAGCATGCCATTTAGATAATTTTTTTAAAATACACATTTAATAATTATTAATTAATAAATATAATTTTATGAAAAAATAAAGAAAAATTACTAAACAATATATATATTTTTGTACATAAAATTATAATAGAAAAAATATATAAAATAATTATAATTATATAAAAAAATAAGTGATAAATAGTAAACGAGCCGAGCCCGGGCCAAGCTCGAGCTTCAAAAACATTTCACGAGCCGAGCTCGAGCTTTGAAAATGGAGCTCCAAACGAGCTGAGCTCAAGCTCGAGCTCTGTGTAAGTTAAACGAGCAAAGGCGAGCCTAGTCAAGCTTGGGCTCGGCTCGGTTCGTTTGCACCCCTACGTGCAAGTCTTATCCTATATAATGAACGAGAGGTGAATGAATCGACTCATTCGTTCACCTTGATTGTAGCAAAAACAAAGCAACCTCTTGCTATAATTTTCCAGAAATTTCGACCATCACCAAATTCGTTTTTGTTTATTGATTAAGATTTGTAAGGTAACGACGATGCTCACAAGATGATTTTCGTCAAGTTTAATGGTCAAATACCTAGTTAATTTGTAACTTTATTAACTGAAACTGAGTAATGAATCAAAACTGAATCTAAATTAGTATTTAATCTTAATGGTTGATTGAGAATGACTAGCAACATGTATACGCATTATGTGATGTGTGTACTTTATCGATTTATAAATGGCTTAATTGAAATTTTGATTGGATGTTTGACCGTTCGTGTTCTATTTAATTTTGAATTTGACGAACTGAGGTCAAAGTTGATAATTATTGTTGTTATTCGGCATGGAAAACGAATGGATGATCATTCGTGTCTAAAGTCGACGAATGAACCCGTTCGTTGAAGTTATCTAATGAATTAGCTCATTCATGTGATTTTATAACGAATGAACCCTCATTCGCTGTGTAAAAGTTACGAATGGATTCATTCGTTGTCACTTATTCGATAGTCACTCATACAAAAAGATGAAAATAATGAATCATGCCATTCGTTATAACGAATGACCCCATTCGTCATAATGAATGGCTTAACGAATGGCACTTGTAATTATTTCAAACATAAATCAATTTATTTAAGTATAAGTTAAAATTTTGTTTTTTAAGTTAAATATTCGTATTACTGATCTTCAGGTTTATATTTTATAACAATGGCTAATGAGATAATTCAAGATGCTCCTGCTGTCGATCCACAACCTGTTGCTCAAGAACAACCTCCTGTACAGCAACAACAAGCCCCAGCTGCTCCTATGTTGTCGTTCGATAAGAAGCACAATATTTGTGCTTTCGTGCAGGACAATTTTGCCGATCCGAACATCCTTGGCGATAATATTACTTTTATGCTGATTCAGGATTCACCACGTTATAACTACTAATGTACCTGTCCGTTACAGTGTAATCTGTCCATTTTTCCGAATCCATTTTGGAATTCGGCAAGATATGTGGAGTCCGAGAATCATATTGTTGCTGAGATCAACAAGACGACGATCACAATCACTCCCGGAGTGATACGTCGAGTGCTACTATTTGTTGACAACATGGACATTCCACGTGAATTTTATAAGACGATGATTCATGGATTATTTCAGCGCTTGTTTTATTCAGGAGACCTTGACCGTTCCTAATACAACAAGGTGTACTTGTGTGCTTCGTACAAGTATTTACTGCATGTCTTGATACATTGCCTTGGGTGGAACAAGGGTGGATTTGATGAATGTCGGATTATGCTTCAATCCGCATTCGTTGCTCTTATTTTGAAAAACCCGTTCAACTTCTCCGAGCTCATCGTTTACCATCTCAAAGAGAATTGCTTGGTGAAGAATCGTCAAAGCAAGTTCTTAATGTATCCACGCTTTGTGCAGTTACCTATTCAAGACTTGATTTCTGATCTGGTGACTGACCAGTCGTTACAACATTATGTGTTGGAATTAGAACACATGACGGCTGATACAATGAAGAAAATGAAGACGTATCATGGTAAAGCACTAGAAGACCATCCGAGAACCAAGTGTTTTATTGGACACTTGGCTAATCCGGCTTATTTATGTCCTTCTAATGATTGTTAGATCCATGATAATTCGGATTCTGAGTGTGAAGAGGGACCAGGTGGGAACAATGACGATGATGGCGGTAATGATGGAGACAGTGGAAATATGGGTGACGGACGACATGTTGACGTTGAGGCAGCCAGTTCATATGTTACTCAATGAAAATGTAAGGTCAAGGAAAAACTTCAAGATTAACCGCCCAAGTGTCGGATTACTCATGGTTCAGGTGTGGATATTGGTCAACAGGTGCCTAGGTCGTCTTCATAACAACGGCCATTGGTGTCGCTTACTGTTTGCACCCCGGCACTTACTTTAACGACGACCGTTTCATCTGATCCAAGGCTTGAATCAATTCCTCAATCTCTTTTATCTCATATGTCAACGCCTCCTGCTACATCAACGGTGATTTATCCTACTCCTACGATGATGTCGACACAACCATCGGCTTTATCATTTATGAGAATCAGCCGTCCACAAGGTCCAATGCAACATGTAACTGCTTCATTTCTTGCTTTTCCACCTACAAAGCAGATGGATACGCTTCTGAGTTTGATTCGTTTATACGAGAATCAAATGGTGGCTTATCGTCAAATACAAGAATATATGATAGGGAAACAACATCTTCTAATGGATTATGTCTCGTTTTGTCAAAAGGAGACAAAGGAGTTGCGTGAGATTGTTCCGGCTCATGGGGTGAAGATACAGGAACAGGAGGAGATCATTCTTCAGCTGACATGTAAATATGATAAGTTGGAAAAGCTGAAGAATGATGACACTGATAAAGATCCTGATGATGCCGGTGCTTGTGGAAGTGAGCCGAAACAAGCTCATGGCTCATCGTCTGTTGTTACTAGTGGTGGTGGAGGTGAAGGAAATGATCGGCAGATAGTCGTTTATCAAGATACGACTAATGTTAAGCCTATTGAATCGATCAAAGCCATCACTGTGTTATTTATGGATTATGAAAAGGGGGTGGTGATGAGTACCACCAACGCTGACGAGATCGAAGAGGGTGAATTTGTTGATCATGCCCTATCTCGCGATCAAATATTGTTATCGTTGGGGTTAAACGATGAAGCTATGGATGTGTTGGAGGATGAGGAGGATGTGGAGGTTGTGAATGATGAGGACGTTTTGCTTGACACGAGAATTCCACATGGGAATACGCCGTATATTTATGAAGATGAGGAGATAGAAATTGAAGATGTGACGGAAGAGGAGTACCCTTATTTGTATACATGATCAAATTTTGATCAGGGTATTCCATCATTCACTGAAGAACATGTTATAGCTGCCGAGAATCATCCTGAGAAGACAACGAAATGGAAAGAGAAAGTATCGGCAAAGGGATCAGGCTCGTTGGATCCTGATGCTGAGGGCTGGTTTGGAGATCACAGAAAGACCCTGACTTCGAAGATCATTGAAGCCTATCGATATGTTGATCGAGAACACAAGCTGGATGTCAGTGCACGTGCCAAAGAAAATCAAAAGACTACATTTAAAGCTGTGCAAATAGTCAAAGGTGACATCGTTTCTTGGTTATACGACTCAGAGTTAAGGGTGTGTATAATTAAGTGGGAGACCGGCGTCCAGTATTTTCAATATATTACTGACGTTCTCTCACTGCCGAGGTGGGAAGTGCGGACGCTCGCCAATCGGCCGTTTATTAACAATGGTGGAAATCAATTAGCAGGATGGCTTCATCAACATCTTCTCTTTAAGGTTAACCACGGGTTTAAATTTTTTAAACCACAGGTGCCAACCAGGAAATACATCGACGAGATTTATCCTAAAACTGGTTGGAGTAAGCTTGTTCTTAAAGTAAAGCCGCCCAGAACTATGAAGAGTGTACCGGTGAAGACCTTTCCTCAAAATCTTCATCTATCGTTCAATCAATGGTACTACGACAATAGAACAGCCGAGGCGGTCATCGTGTTGGGCAAAGGGATGAAGACTAAGTTTATACGAGTCATATACCCAATGTGGCTCGATAATTTTTCAGAGACTGACAATGATGATTTGTTAAAGAACAAGATTTTGTTTGAAAGGCGTGAAGATAATGATCGAGCAACGAAGTTCCAATGCGTTGTACGTGTGTGTCATGCGTTTGGGATTCATGTTGTGATTGGAATACCAAGAGATATAAATGAAGTAAAGACAAAGAGCTCAAGACGAGGGGTGTTAGTGCACGGTTTTTTCGTCTCGATTCTTTGTAATCATTATGTAATTTATTATTATTTTAATGTAAGGGCTATTTAGTAATTATAAGTCCCATTCGTTAAGTTATGGATCATTAGTTAAGGGTGTTTAATGAATGAGACCAATCGTGTTTATTATTGTTCATTCGTTAAGAATGTTTAACGAATGAACCTCAATCGTTATTTTTACATGTTCATTCGTTAAGGATGTTTAACGAATGGACCTTATTCGTTATGTATTGTATCCATTCGTCATGGAATTTTGACAAATGGGGTATAGCGAATGAGTCATTCACTATACCATTTTGGTTATTTATGTAATGAAGATTAATGAAGGCCATTCGTTACGGAATGTGTAACAAATGGCATTCGTCTTCTACAAATAGGATGTTCAACCTCAAATTAATTTAAGTGTTTATAACGTAATTTACCCCTTGTCGTTACTCTGTCCGATTATCCACTCAACAATTTGTGAATATATTAACCACATAAGTATATCATATAACTAGATCCTATGATTCATCGATATGAACGATTCAATCGATTGAAGCTCTTTCGTGTTTTCCAACAAAAGAAAAAAAATTTATTGAGGAATGATTGTTGCATAGCTATGGGGAGAGTTATTACTACACCTTTTTTTGCACAATGTTGAATTGTTGACTGACCCCACATGACTTATAATGTCTTAAAGTAGGGTATTATGACTGCACATAGTCTTATTAGTTTTTAAAGTAATAATTATTTATCTTAGTGTACCTGTTTACCCCTCCACAAATCAAACTAGCGTCTACAATATAGTTATGAATATAAGGCTACAAGGGATACCCCTTTGAGAACCACTAGATGTGTTAAGGTAGTACCAATGGCTTCACGCGACCAACGCGTCCCCGTAGCCCCCGTTCACTGTGCCTAGTGGTGGGTCCCAATAGCCTCGCTTACGCACACCATTGCCCAGTCAGATTTTTTCTTTATTTCACTTATTTTTTTATCTATTTGTTTGTATAATAATACTCCCTACTTCCCATTATAAGTGTTCAGGTTTGAAAAACACAAAGTTTAAGGTGGATTGAATGATTATTTTTTTTACTTACAAAATGACAATAATGTCCTTGAAAAGTGGGTGTATCAACATTGTTTATTAATGTTAGTTGTGTGTATTTAAGGGTAAACTTGGAAAATAGCAAATAAATTTTTAAAGTGGACACTTGTAATGGAACAAATAAAAAAGGAAATGTGGACATTTATATTGGGACGGAGGGAGTATAAATAAGTCTAATTTTGGAAAATGAAATATATAACATAGGCTAAATGTAGCGTTAAAGGCTGGAGAAAACGCTAAGGTGACGCTGATATGATGAATGGTCTAGAGTGGTAAAAAGTGGAATATAACGTATAGCCTACATAAACAACCAACTAATTGGGTGTTAAGCATTAGTTGAAAGGCTTTCTACATGCCCTTTTAGCCAATATTTTCCACAAACAAAAGGAAATGAAATAAAAATATACGCATGTGGGGTTGATGCCCCAAAGGAATTAAGAAGAAAGACTTATACTGATAATTAGAAGGTATGGTGTGTATGCTCGTTCAAATTTGTTCTAATTTTCAATACCAATGAATTGAAGGTTAAGTAGAGTTTAGGTAGTTGAGTAGGGGCGCAGGTTATTGCCCATTGTCACTACCGTTTTTTTTTTTTTTTTGTTAATAGGGTAAATTTCTCGATTTTTGTCTTAAAAGTTTTATAATTATTGAACGCAGTCTGTTGGATTTTATCAAGATTATCAAAGTCCAAAATAACCATTTATTAAGGAAAACGCAGCGGAAGATATAAATTTAAATCTTGTTATATTGATTAATATAAAACCCATTTTATATGTAAAACCCAAGCCCCGGATCCATATACGAATGACATGCATACCAAAACTATCAACCATAGGGGGTTTATGTAATACAACCTTTCAAGAGGCATGAAGATGAAGGAGATGACGGTTTGAATGGCTAGCCTTCAATGGAGAAGAGCCTCAAGCTTGTATACCCTCCAAGCCTTCAACAAACACCTTGCTTGCTAGAATTTATTCACTCTTGCACTTGAAAGATAAAAACCTCTTGTGTTTTCTTCTTCCTTGAACTGAAATCAAAGAGAGAGAGAGAGGTTAAAGATAGCTTTTGCATGTAATATGGTTGGGTATTGATATGTTGTGTCCCAAGAAGATATTAATAAGAGAAAATGAAGTTTAAACAAAAGGGTGGGAATTTTCCCCCCAAAAGTGGGCCGGTCCTACTAGAAATTATTTTATCTTCCTTCCTGGAAACAGAGTAATACTCCATGTACTAGTCTCAGGACTAATATTCCATATACCAGTCGCAGTACTAATACTCCATGTATTAGTTCACTGGTTTAAACCTATCAACCGCCTTGATCTATCCCTATAGATCCTTATTCCCAAAATATAGGCGTCTTCACCAAGATCTTTGATGGAAAAACAACTCCCAAGCCATGCTTTTACACCTTCCATGGTTGGAATGTCATTCCCAAACAAAAGTATGTCATCAACATACAATACTAGGAAAGTAATGATGCTCCCACTAGCTTTCTTATACACACAAGCCTCATCAGCGTTCTTGATGAATCCAAATTTCTTGACTTCTTCATCAAAACGGTGATTCTAACTTCTAGATGCTTGTTTCAATCCATGATTGATTTCTTTAACTTGCATACTTTATTAGGATGTTGTGGATCGACAAAAACTTCAGGCTGAACCATATAGACATCTTCTTCAAGATGTCCATTTAGAAAAGCGGTTTTGACATCCATTTGCCAAATCTCATAGTCATAATATGCGGCTATGGCAAATAATATCCTAATAGACTTTTGCATCGCCACGGGCGAGAAAGTTTCATCATAATCAACCCCTTGAGTTTGAGTGAAACCCTTTGCTACGAGTCTAGCTTTATAAGTATCCAAGTTTCCATGCATATCAGTTTTCTTCTTGAAAACCCACTTGCTTCCAACCAGTTTGGAATTAAGAGGTGGAGCAACCTCAACGTTCATGGCTTCCAGCCATTTATCACAATCAGATTGCGACATTGCATCTCGGTATGTGGTGGGTTCATTCGAATCTACCACGTAGCATCGATCCATGAAAAATCCATATCTTTCAGTTGGGGTGCTAATTCTACCGAACTTGCGAACGCTTTGTGTGTTTATATCAACCATTTGATCATCATCAACAACCTCTTGTTGATTGCTAGTGTCAACCAAACGTGTATCAGCTTGTGGTTCTCGATCCTTCTCGAGTTCCATAGTTCTATCAGTTCCTTCCATAAGGAACCTTCTTTCCAAGAACTTAGCCTTGCGAGCTATAAACACTTTATGCTCATTTGGATTGTAGAAGTAATATCCCATCGAATCTTAAGGATATCCTACAAAGATACACTTAGTGGAACGGCTTTCAGGTTTATCAGGGGTGTAGATCTTAACATAAGCCTCACAGCCCCATACCCTTAAATATGAAAACGACGGAACCTTTCCATGCCATATTTCAAAAGGTGTCCTTTCCACTTTCTTGGTTGGTGCCATATTTAAAATAGGGGCAGCAGAGATCAGTGCGAAACCCCAAAATGATAGAGGTAATGTGCTTTTAGCCATCATGGATCAAACCATATCCAATAGAGTTCGATTCCTCCTTTCAGACACACCATTATGTTGTGGTGTTCCAGGTGGAGTAAGTTGTGAGACAATCCCACACCTCCTCTATCGGAACGTAGTACTTTGATTGATTTGTTGAGTTGATTTTGTACTTCATTTTGGAAGACTTTGAACATCTCAAAGGCTTCACTTTTGTGTCTTAACAAGAACACATACCCATAGCGACTATAATCTTCGGTAAAGGTAATGAAGTATCTTTCACCATTCCTGGTCATTGTCCTAAAAGGACCACATACTTCTGAATGTATGATACCTAATAAGCCTTTCGCCCTTTCATTAGTTCCATTAAAGGGCTCCTTGGTCATATTTCCCAATAAACAAGATTCACATTCATCAAATGAATCATCACTTGATTTCAAAAGACCGTTCTTTTGAAGTGTATGAATGCGATCCTTGTTTATGTGACCAAGGCGACAATGCCAAAGAAACGTTTTACTCAAATCCCTTTTGAGTCTTTTGGTGCTAGCTTGGTACAACGAGTTATCAATGGATGTATAATCATGAACCAATTCATAAATGCCATTAAACGGCATTGCTTTAAAATAAAAGACATCATTCATGAAAACATAAAACCCATTGTCTACAAACTTAAAATCATAACCACATTGTCATAAAAGAGAAACGGAGATAATGTTCCTAGTCAAACTAGGAGCATACAAAATGTTTTTCAAAACAACTTCCAAACCATTTGGAAGCTTCAAAACATAGTCTCCTTGGGCTTCGGCATCAACCTTTGCTCCGTTGCCCATAAAGAGACTTGTATCTCCTTTCTTGAAATGCTTATTTCTTTTGAACTCTTGCAACAAATTGCAAATATGAGTTCCAAATCCGGTATCCAATACCCATGTGTTAGAAGAAATAACATTAAGATCAATATGAATCATGAAAGTCGTACCCGAGGTTTGCCCTGCATCCCTATTTGCTTTCAACTCTTTGAGATAGGTTGGACAATTCCTCATCCAATGTCCTTTCTCACCACAACCAAAGCACGGGTCATACGAGCTAACCTTTAGCTTCTTTTCCTTGGGTTTGGTTGGTTTCGCTTTAGCCTTTCCTTTGAACTTGCCCTTGACGTGCCCCTTACCTTTGGCAACCTTTGCCTTAGGTTCCGGGCGATGCCTCTGCTTATTGCCACCTTCATTGATCGTGAGAACCGGTAAAACCTTTTTACCCATTCCCGCTTTGGTTGTTTTGAGCATTGCGTGAAGCTCACCATTGCTCTTGTCCCATCCATTCATGTTATAATTCATGACAAAAGTCTAAAACCTTTTAGTTAGGCCATTAAGGATCAAATCCGTGGCTAACTCTTTTAAGACGGGACAATTATGCCGTTCAAGCCGATCAATGTGGCTTTTCATCTTAAATACATAAGATGAAACCAATTGGGTTTCTTCCATATGACACGCATGGAGCACTCGAACCGTTTCGAAGCGTTCCACCCTAGCTTGAGTAAGGAACATTTCGTTAAGCTGGGTTATCATGTCATACGCCCCATGATTCTAGAAATCCTTTTGGATCTCGGGGATCATTGTTCCCAACATGAGGCAAGAAACTTGCACCGAATCCTCGGTGTATTTAACCAATTTGCATAGGCATCTAAATCATCAATGTTCGGTTCATCGTGAATAGGATCGTCCAATATGTAGGACCTTTTTTCTTGTTTGAGAAAAATTCTCAAATTTCGATACCAATCCATAAAATTATTATGGTTAAGACGATCCTTATCAAATATAGCTCTTAGTGATAGGTTATGCACGGGTGGGATATTTACGTTAGGTGGATTGTTGATTGCGGACATCTACACAATTTAACAAAGTTCACTTTTAGTATTTTCGATATCAATAAATTTTAATATTTAATACCCTTTAATGTCTCCAAGACAAATATTGATTAAATCTAGAATCCAACTTTTCATTCAAATAGTAGTTAGGCCCTATTCTACTATTCAAATTAACAAGGTAGTCAACGTTTGATAATTTCAACCCTTTGCAACTTCTAGTTTTATGGGATCGGTTAAACATCATATGTTTAGTTGGCATTTTAATCCCATCAACACCTTTGAACGCCATGTGCCGGTGACCCTATTCACATGGTTTCAAATCAAGTCGTCCTACTTACACACACGTGTGAGTTTACACATACAAGTGGTTAGGTGACCCTCATCCCACAAGTATTGTAAAACCACCTCAAGATCACAAGTTTTCTTAAATATGGTTAGGTGACCCTTACCCCACATCAAGTCTACAAGTGACTTATGTGTTGTATAAAAGGATGGTGTTTAACTTGTTTTAAAAGGGATTTTAGTTTTCAAAATTCTAGATTGGAAAACTATATAATTTACCTTCCATTTGCATGCATTCAAATGTATGGTACCTTTGAAAACCAATTTTCAAGTTCCTTTTAATAAAACCCATTTTATTTTGAAATCATTAACCTTTAATAAAACCAATTTTATTACCTAATGATTTCTAAGGAACCAATTTTATGCAAGTTGTTGATATTAAGTTTGTTAATTATCCTTATCCAAATAAGATAAAACAAAATATATAAATCAACCATGCAAGCATAAATAAACAACCACAAGTTCATAACCTTAGCCACCTAATCTTGGCCACACTTGTTGACCGAAACAAGTGTGCCAAAAGGTCTCTCCTAAAGGACGAGAAATGACACAAGGTATGTGTCAGTGAACTCCCACTTGTTCTCGCATCCATATGCTTCAAGTGTCCACCTTGTTTTGTGACTTTTCCACTTTATTTGGGCTTCCAATGGGCTCCAACTTCAGCTCCTAGCTTCCTTGGGCCTCCACGTTTGGGCTTTGGCCTTTGGGCTAAAATCCCATCTTGGACTATAAGGTCCATTAAGGCCCAAAACAAAAACCGTAACCTTGTTGCATCTTCTTTTACAAAAAAAATATATCCTAATACATTTTTCTCTAGTAAAAGAAATACAACTAATCTACTTACCATTACAAACCAATATGAAGGAATAAATAGATTACAAACCCAAATAAAATAATATTACAACCAAATTGAATATTGAATAAATCACAACACAAACATACATCCAAACACAAGGTCATGGCTAGGTTATGAACATCCAAATGCACATCCAAATATGCAAGTATTACATCTCTAAATGGTTCCCCTTGTAAACCTCAAACTTTCGGCCAAGGATAAGAAAAACCGAAAGTTTCGGGTTTTGTCCAAACAAAACAACAAATCATCCAAATGACTTAATTCTTCAAGATTATCACATGCATGTAAAGTATAACCTTGAAGAACCAAGGGGTAACCAAAAGCCCCAAAAATTTAGGCCATATGGTGAAAACACCATAAAACCCGAAAAATATTTAGATCTATTGATGCATGTATCCGTATAAGCGGCTCTTGATGCCATTGTTGGATTTTAACAAGATTATCACAGTCCAAAATAACCATTTATTAAGGAAAATGCAGCGGAAGATATAGATTTAAATCTTGTTATATTGATTAATATAAAACCCATTTTATATGTAAAACCCAAGCCCCGGATCCATATATGAATTACATGCATACCAAAACTATCAACCATAGGGGATTTATGTAATACAACCTTTCAAGAGGCAAGAAGATGAAGGAGATGACAGTTTGAATGGCTAGCCTTCAATGGAGAAGAGCCTCAAGCTTGTATACCCTCCAAGCCTTCAACAAACACCTTGCTTGCTAGGATTTATTCACTCTTGCACTTGAAAGATAAATACCTCTTGTGTTTTCTTCTTCCTTGAACCGAAATCAAAGAGAGAGAGAGAGGTTGAAGAGAGCTTTTGCATGTAATATGGTTGGGTATTGATATGTTGTGTCCTAAGAAGATATTAATAAAAGAAAATGAAGTTTAAACAAAAGGGTGGGAATTTCCCCCCCAAAAGTGGGCTGGTCCTACCAGAAATTATTTTCTCTTCCTTTCTGGAAACAGACTAATGCTCCATGTACTAGTCTCAGGACTAATATTCCATATACCAGTCGCAGGACTAATACTCCATGTATTAGTCATAGGTCTATTGAAACTTTGTGATATTTAATACTTTTAATATGCCATAAGTTTCATGCAACATATCACAACCATTATATATATATATATATATATATATATATATATATATATATATATATATATATATATATATCATTTAACCAACTTAAATAATATCATAAGATAATCTCTCTAAATAAATTATCCATATAATTTATCGATTCCTCAAGTGCAAATATTTAGAAACCCATTTTCTAAACATCATGAGTGTTAATATTTACTTGTTAGATCATATCTACAATAAATATTATGGTGTTTATCTAGCTTGTTATTGGGTATGACCCGACTTGGATCATAACGTACTAGCCACATCAACTCTAATATGTGTCTTGGGCAGACCGATTCCTACACAGTCACCCATGAGGCATTTTTCCTAAAACTAACGGTCACCAATGATTTTTTAATACATATAAAATCCTAGCGTCTAATTGTTTTTATAAAACTTTACAATTTTATAAACAAATAGAAGTCGAATACAAAAAGCTATAATACCATAGAGTTTGGAAAGGGTTATTGTAATAATTATACACTTGCAAAAACAAAAATAATAAAAAAAACACAAACTAGGAGTGCCATTAGGTTAGGGTTTGCAAACTTTTAACCATTGGGACATTCAGTTCATAACTCAAGCTTACCGGAGACCATCACTAACCACACACTGTCGTCCGCTCTTGTCGGGCACCACCATAGAGACCACATGCCACTACACATCGGACAAAGCCTTCAACCTTGGAGACAACACACACCACCGTATCACCGAGTAACCGCACATCTCAATAACTAATCAGCAAGATAGTTGTTAGTTTTAGCTTATTATTCAACATTGTTGAGTTATTAAACATTGCATTGCATCTAGATTTATTATGGAGATCTAATTTTAATCAAAAACATCCAACCAATAATTGTGAAGTGACAGGTAAAAGGATAACAAGTTGCGCCTCAATACCATTTTAGATAGCAAACCCCAGTTCTACGGACTACAAAGTTTTTCTTCTTAGGAGCCGAATAATTACTATGTTCAAGGATTATAACATTAGAGTTATAATGGTGGAATTGGGGAAACTGATCAAGTAGTAAGTAATAGGTATTACATTGTGAAATTTTAGTTTAACTCAATCCTATTGAATAGTTTTAATTAGGTAAATCGTGGTAAAGGATAGTGCTATGTATTATTTTTTTAAGGATGATGAAAAAAGAGTGAGCGCCACAAAGTTTAACCTAGTGAGCCAGTTAATTCTACTTTTGAAGCTCCAGGACAACCAAAATCATAATTAATGAATTCAAATATCTTAAAAATCTTCGGGCTTCTTTGTAATACTTCTTCTAACTACTCACTCTTCCTTTCACATTATGATGAATATTTTAGGTCTTTGTTGGTTAAAGAATCATATAGTTTTTTAAAAACTATAAAAACAGTGGTTTAAATTAATGAAGGAAATTAGATATTTAGATTTAAATTGTTTGACCCCGACTTCGACCGAATCGCAGACACGAAAATGTGACAACATTCTACATTGTTCCATCTTTTTACGGTAGCTGCTCCATTGAAGATCTGAAGATGATCTTCGGGATCTCCTATTCCATCGTATGTCTTTATATTAGCCGGCATCTTGATTTTTGTTTTAAACACAAAATTTGCTATCTTCTTGGAGAAGCATAACAAGGTTGAAGGCTTGTAACAAACAATAATAATAGCATGGTGGTTCAGGAGTATATGCCTAACTAGAGCTTCCTAACTTTTAAGAATCAAATTAAAACACAACCGGTTAGTCTAAGTGGAAAAGGGGGTCTCATGCGATCAACCTCCGACGTGAGGATAAGTGTCACACCCCAAACCACGGCCTGGCCGTGAGACCCAAATGTTGGTACCCCTTTTCTAATTAAATCAGAGTTGCGGGTTTAAATGCGGAAATATCATTTGCGTGAATTATAATAATATTATTTACATATCAAAACACCGGATTATAAAATACCCGGTTTAATGTTACAAAAGATTACTTGTTTCATAAACCACCAGTTACATATTTAATGTTTATCAAAATGATCTAAACCATCAGATCGTCTATTTCAACTTCGATTTTTCAAGCCTGGCTAACCTTCGTTACCTGTAAAAATGTTTGAAAATATGTCAGCAACACATGCTGGTGAATAAGCTGACGCATAAAATACTTTCTTTACTTAATTACCCCTCGAGACATAACTTAGGTCCGGCCCATCATGTCTTAGGAATAAGCAAGTTAAAAATAAAACACAATTATAAACTTAGCTCTACTCGAAACCGCTCAGCAAACAAAGCAGCATTCAATATTACTTAGATACTATCAGGATACACATGATCACCCTCTCTCATACGTAACTTGGGTCCTGCCCATCGGGGCGGAGGCAAGAACCCGGTGTGGCGTGGTGTGCGCACCGACTTACCACATATGTAAGGATCCAAACAAACTGTTAGTGCACGGTTTTGTGGTCTCGAGTTTTTTTAATTTATTGGTTGTAATTTATTATTATTTTAATGTAAGGGTTATTTATGGAAAACCAAGCCCATTCGTTATGTATAGGTCCATTCGTTATGTATAGGCCCATTCGTTAAGGATGTTTAATGAATGAGTCGGTTCGTTATATATACAGTCCATTCGTTAAGGATGTTTAACGAATGGATAGTAGTTCGTTTTGTATGTATCCCATTCGTCATGGAATGTTGACGAATGTGGGTATAGCGAATCAGTAATTCGCTATATTCTCTATTTAACTTATGTAGTGGTAACGAATGGAGCCCATTCGTTACGGGATGTGTAATGAATGGAGATCCAACGTCTATATAAGGTTGTTATGCCTTGAGTAATTTTAGTATTGTTTAAGCTATCACCTCAAACCTCTGCTCAATTACTCTCTCGATCAATACTTCGTTAATATATTAATACTATTATCTTATAACTAATTAACAAATATCATATCATATAACAAGATCCATAGTCTAATCAATCAAAAACGTATATTGATTGATTAGATCTGAGTGGTCTTTTACAAGTGGTATCACAGAAAAATCCAGGGTTCGATTGCTCTTAGTTAAGGTAATTCGATAAGAATTTGATGTTTATTGATTAATTGTCGGTTTAAAAGTTAGTTTTATTGATTTTGGTTGAATTAACATTTGGATATGTTAATTGTGGATTGAATTGGGTTGAATTGTGTTTGGTGTGATTTTTGGATGGTTTATGAGGATTGAATTGGGTTATTAAGGTAGTTATTGATAAATTTGGTTCAGATCTGAGTTTGTACAGAACATGGTGTTGATTAATTGGATTTTGGTATTTGGTGATTTGATTTGAGGTTTACGGATAAGGATATGTGTGTTCGCATGTTATTTACGAGCATTTTTGGCTATTGATTTGGCTGATTTGGTGCCATATTGAGGTTGTAATACATTAGTTTATTTTGGGATTTGGCAAATTTTGGATCTGGAAAATTTCCAGATTTTTGGTCATCTGGGTTTGAATACTTGAAGATTTGAAGATTGCTGTAATTCGTTATGACTAATTCGTTATACACGTGTTGTAATTCGTTATCATTCCCTAACTGATTCGTGACACGTGTAAAGTTTGTTACAACTGAATAACAAACTAATTCATTATTCAGTATAGCTAATTCGTGCTCACTGTAGCTAATTCGTGCTCACTGATTCTTCATTCGTGCTTACTGATTCGTCAATCTGATTCGTCATTGATTCTTCATTCCGATTCGTCGTTGATTCGACATTCTAGTTCGTCATTGATTCATCTTGATTCGTCTTTCTGATTCGTCACTCATTCGTTTAAGTAAATTCGTTACTGGTTCGTTAAGTTACTGTTCCTGATCCGTCATTAAAACATTTCTTAATTCGTTAAGACTATTGTTTCTGATTCATCATCTATACCACACTTAATTCGTTAAGATCATTGTTCCTAATTCGTTACTAAAGTTTCACTTTAAACCGTAAAGTGTGAATTTTTGTTAAGTTTGAACTTTTATTTACTTAAATTGGTTGGTTTTTATGCATTGGCATCTCAGAATGTACTAATGCCAAAAATGTTACATCTTGATGCGAAAATTGGATCTCATTCGAAATGTTCTTGTTTGATGAACTTCAGTGGTTTTTCCAAATGGGAACCATGTTTTGGAGCACATCTTGGTTCTGTGCATCCTGATTGTTCTCATTGTCTTGATGAAGTTTATACAGTTCCAATTCTTGGTAATGTAACTACGAGTTTTACCCCAAAAGCTTTTTCTCAATACTCGCAAGAGGAAAAGAAAGCTTTAGAGATTGAAACTAAAGCATATTTTATGTTGACTATGGCATTACCCGATAACATATTTTATCAAGTTGGAAGTATTAACATATGTGCTTCAGTGTTTCAACACATTAAGATGAGAAGTATGGGAAACACATAAGAGATCAAGAAAGTGATGTTGAAGTTTCAATTTTGAAACATTAACTTATTAAAGGGTGAGCCTGTAGAAGAGATGCTTACTCGTTTTAACCATTTGATAGAAGAAATGAACAAACTGAAGATGGAACCTTCTGAATCTGACAAGATTGATACAGTAAAGAATGCTTTACCGGGTTCATATTCAACATTCCTGATGGTGTTGAAAGAAAAAAATTATTTCAAGAATGAAGATCTAACAGCTTCAGAATTCATGCAATAGGTGGAAGCTAGAGAATATGATCTGAAGTGTTAGAAATCTTCAAAAGAAACTCAAGACCCGACTCTTTATAGAAGATGTATGCCTTTAAGCATAACTGCAACTCCGGTTACTGCATTTCTTACTCAAAATACACAAGAGGAAACATCGACTTATAGTGATCCTAGTGTATGTTTCATGGCATCTGGGTTTACTGATAATTCTGGTGGTTCTAGAGGATCTACTACTGCAAATAGCTTTTCTGCACCACTAAATGTTAACATGAAAAAAGCTGAACAGAATTTTGCTTTTCTTTGTGCTTTTATGACATCATATGAAAATTTGGTTGGTAGTAAGATTTCTACAAGTGAGCTGACTGATGAAGACTATGACCAAATTTATCCAGATGATTTGGAACTTATGGATCTAAAATGGAATATGGCCATGATTGTGAGAAAGGTGAACAAGTTTATGCAAAGAACTGGTAAAGATCTACCATCTCTGAACAAACAAGTTGGTTTTGATAAGTTAAAAGTCAAGTGCTACAACTGTCAAGAATTTGGTTACTTTGCCAAAGAATGTGATAAGCCGAAGAAAGAATACAATGGAACTAGAAATCAAGACAAAAGTATGGGAAGAAGGTTAATGATTCTGTTGATAAGCCTTCTGGTGGTAAACCTTCTGCTTCAGGATCACAAGCTCTTCTCTCTGCTTCTGAAGGAACTGACTGCACTCAAAGATTGTTGTGTAATGAGAATCAAGCAAATCTGGCTATGTTCGAGCTGAATGAAAGATTTCAAGACGCTAGTGGGAACGAGTTGTCATCTGAAAATGAGACTGAATCAGATTCTGATGATTCATGCCATATGCAACCAACTTCTTTTTCATGCATGGCAAAGATTAACGAGGTTAGTTCTTCTTCTTCTAAATTATTTGCAAATGTGTCTTGTACTGATTGTGAAATTATTAAGCCTATGTTAGAATCGCTGAAAGAGCATAATGACCTACTAGTAAAAGAAATTGCTTCATTTAAGGATACATATAGACAATCACTAGAATCACAAATGAGATCTAGGGAGAAAATCGAAGCATTGTCTATAAGTAACCATGACTTACAAGTTGAATTGTCTGTCAAAATGACAATTAATGATCAACAATTTCAATAGATTTTGAAACATAGAACTAAGATAACTGAACTTGAAAATGAGGTTCTTGATTTGAAAAGTAAGTTGGGCAAGTTTAGAAATTCTTCGTTTTTACTTAATGAAATTATTGAGGTGACTGGTAAGCAAAAAGATTCAAATAAATGTGTAGATTTTGTTGAAGTACCACCACCGTTTTATAATGATTATAATTAAAATCCGTTTGCGGGAAAGGAGGAAATTGTAACTGAATCAGTTATTGTTGAAGAAAAACTTAAATTGGTTAAAAATGACAATTTGAATGCCCAATCTTCAACTCAAAAACCTCATATTCAAAGTAATAAGATCTTTGTTGAAAATGTTGATAAGGTAATCATTGAGGATGTATTTGAACCTGAAATTGTACACAATAACCAGGACATTCCAAGTTCAAATCACATTTTATGTGAACCTCATGAATTTGAGGAGGCTGTGTATGGTTCAAATGCATCTCAAGTGAAAAACGAAAAACCGGTTAAGGTTAAAGCTAAGAAATCAGAAAAGCCAAAGATTTCTGATGAGGATATGATGTGTTTCGTCAATCATGTTGCTTCTCATCCATCTACTGTCGAGTGTTTAAGTTGAAAGGGATTAGCAAAGTATTCACTGAGAAAGACATTCCGCTTAATATAATCAAGCCTAAATTGATTGAAAGCGTCTTTCAAAATGAAACTTCCAAGATACAAGATCTTGAACATAAGTTGAAAGGAATGATAAGTATGAAGAGTAGAGAGAAAATAGTGTGTATCAGAATGAATATACCTTTTGTGAAATGTTCCTTTTATAGGCAGTCGGAAGTTTCTCAAGCGGAAGCTTACGCTTCTTAAAGGGGAAAGGTTAGCTCTCCTTTCAGCTTATGCAGACTGAGTAACAGCCATTTTCGTGCAACCTTTGTCCAGAATTTTTCTGTCATATTGTTACTTTTACTTTATGGCAGTCACCAGATTTTGACAATCATGACTTTTTTTCCATTTACCGTAGCACGAGCTTCCTAGTCAACTTAGAAATCTTGTTGGACAAGTGTCGAGCTTCTCCGTCTGACATCTTATGTCAGTTGCTCTTTTATTTCTAAGCTTCCCAGCTTGTGAGCTTATGTTCGGTGCTCCTTTATTCTTAAGCTTCTTTAGCTTATGAGTGGGTACGTCGTCAAGTAGTAACTAATCTTCTATAGCAGCTGATCATTGAGAGTAACTTATTATCGATAGTAAGTAATTGTCAATAGCAATTGGTCGTTTGTGTTTAATTGTTGGTAGTGTGATCGCAATAGCAAGGCCTTGAGTAGTAAAATATCAGTTAAGCTATGCTTAAAGATAACATGCTTTCGAACAAAACTAAAAATAAAAAGAAAGAAAACGATTGTATTAGTTACGAAATCAATATGTTGTAAAACATGGCAGATTAGTTAAGCGGCTCAGTTGTATATAAACCAGTTTATAGTAGGTAGTTTAATCAGTATGTGTTGAATATAACCATATACTGTTTCGTTGGGTTAGTGGGATGGAGGGGGATGGAATGAAAGAAGCTAATGAATGAACAGAAAAAATGAAATTCATCATTTTCATTTAGTTATTTTGTTTGGTTAACAAATGAAATGAAATAAATTATTATTTTATGTTGTTTGTTAAGAAAAAAACAAAAATATGAGAATGAAATAGAAATAATTAAAATATTCTTATCTAAAAATAAAAAAATAACAAAATAATAAAAATGGCAACAGAGACGGTGGTGGTGGTGGTAGTGGCGCTAGCGATGATGGTGGTGGTGGTGGTCAGCCAATGACAGTGCTGGTGGCGGCAACAGTGGTGGTGGTCAAGCAGTGTTGATGGTATTCAGGTGGTCATAATCGTAGTGGCAATGATGGTTGTGATAGCACTGATGGTCATGTGGTGATGGCGATGGAAGTGATGGAGATGACGATGGTGTTGTCAGGCGATGGCGAAAGGGGAAACGGTGGTATTGGTGGTGGCGGCGTCGATGAAAATGGTTTAGGTGGCTATGGTCATGGCGGTGGTCAAGTGGTGGTGTTGGTGGCGGCGGTTACAATGGTTAAGGTGGCTATGACGACAGCGGTGGTCAAACGATCATGGTGATTAAGTGGTAGTGGTGGTGTTGTCTAGAAAGTGGGGTGAAAGAGGAATGAAATGGAAACGGGAATCGGGGGCGACTGGGACTGCGAAAGAATGGTTATGATGGAATAGAATTCCTTATGTAATCGTTTATTCTATTTCATTGACAAACCAAACATCATTTTGTTTTTAGTATCTCGAAATGACTAATTCCTTTTTCCTATCATTCTTAGATATTTTAATTGTAACATTAATAGACATTTGTAGTGTAAATAATCGCCCATATTGATAAATTCTTCTAATTAATCTTTTGGAGATTCAATTAGTTTACTAGGCATTTTATGTTTGTTAACCGTTCAAATAAAAATATTTTTCTAGTCTACATTAAAACAAACTTCATTGGTGACTTTTTTAAGTAAGTTGTTGATCAAATAATAAAAAGAAAATAGAAGATTCATCAAAATTTCACAACTTGGTTGGTGTGGAAACCTAAGCCCTAAGGTTGTGTGACATATGTCATCCTAAATAGTAAAAAAAAATACAATTTGGTTTAGTTGTTTATTTATAAGCATTTCAATATAAATTTATTAAAATTCAAAGTACTTACAAAGAATGTGTTTTCTTACTATCAGTTGATTTTTTTGTGAAAACTTGTGAAAAAATTGTTAGGCTCGAAATGAAATTTAAGTTTTTAGTTTTTGAACACGATCTTGTTCAGGTTTGATAGTTTTTTTTTATATAAAATAATTTTGTTTAAAAAGGTAAAACTTTTATTAATTATAATAAACTAAAACCTATATTTTATATATATATATATATATATATTGTTATACTGGTCTCAAGTCTTGTATGTTCCCATAGTGCCTGGAATTAGCTTTTCATAATGTATGTATGAATGTCTTCTTAAAAGGATGGCATTTTATAACATCTTATCACGCTGGCCTTATTTAGAGCCATAAACTCATTGTACCCACATGTGTCAGCAAAGCACATGCTCATTGCAAGCCACCTTTTACATGCACATACACATCATTTGATTGGTTATACCATGAAAATATATTCAATCTATGGTCGTCTCAATGGTTTTAAATGTCAAAAGCAAACTAAACTGTTTCGAGGCTTTTCATAAAAACAATTTGATACTCCTCTTTTATCTGGATTTGGGATCAGCAATAATAATCTAATAAATTTATAGGCTTTTTTTGTATTTAAAAATATTTATATGAAATTTACACTTCTTGTTTTATTTGATGCAAACTGCTTAATCAAGTATTCATAATCAAGTTCGTCAAAAATCTTTTCCAATTGATAACATAGCTAAATCGTTTAATCTTTCTTGCGACATTGTAGATCTTAAGTAATTCTTAATCAGTTAAAATTTTGAAAAGCTACATTCCGCAGAAGCAACAATTACAGGAATAGTTAACATAACTCTATAGGCAATATATGCATTTGAAAAATAATTAAACGTTTTGATATAACTTGTTATATCAATAGGTGTGTCTGATTAATCTAGACGTATAATATCTCTTAAGATTTTTACTTTTTAAAATAAATCTAAACCATCAATATCTAATTTTTCATCTTGCTACACTAAATTTTCAATAGAATTAGACTTAATTTCTATACTACTTTGTCTAAAGTTTTTAATTTTTATACTAAACATAATACCGTACATATGTTCATAGTCTTTAAATTGATCAAATATAGTTTTAAAACATGAAATAGTTTGATCAACTATGCAGAAGAAGTTATCTATTCTATAACGTCCAATAGGAGTCTTCAAAGTTCATTATCAACATTTTTATCAATTTTTTTATTTTTACTAATAATACATTTCTCACAAAAAATAGTATTAATACCAATCTCTAAAGCAATTTTCTTAGCAGTAATCATTGCATTTTCAAACCCTTCATCTATATACTTTTAAAAATATCAAATAAATTTATCTAACTGTTTTATAGCATCATCAACACACATGTCTTTCGCTTGTAAGTTTTTACTAACTATACTAGTAGCATTCAAAAGTCATACCAAATAACCATCTTTAAGAAAAATTAAAAACTTTCAAACTCATATTAAGCTAACGATTTAGCTTCACTTTTAGTTATAGGATCGCCTCCATCATATACTTTTAATATTGCTTCTCTTAATTGTGGAGCTTGATGCCTAATTGTTTAAACACTTTCTAATCGACTTTTTCAACATGTTTGTGATAATGGGTTAAGAGTTAAATTTGGCATGCTATTTTGCAAAATTTAAGAGTTAAATTTGGTGTACTATCTTGCAAAATTTTCAATCTTTTAGGGGATGACACAAGTATACAATAAACACGTTGTACTGAACCAAAATATCTTCAGCTTTAGTACAAGAATAAGCCATATCCGATCATACTAAATTCAAACTATGAGAACCACATTAAAATGCTCTAGGATTATTATCTAAGAAACGTTTTTGCACTCCTTGACTTCTTCCTTTCATATTTGATCCATTATCTAACCTTGTCCTCGAATGACATTCACTTAAAGTCCTACTTTTTTAATTTTTTCAATAACAGCATCAAAAAGACCTATACCAGTTGTATCAACTACTATTAGAAACCCTAGAAAGTATTCTTTAACTTGTATCGGAGTTGACGAAATGATGGCCATTTGTTCTTTAAGACTTATGTCGGGAGTATAATCAAGTATAATTGAAAAATATTTAGCTTCTTTAACTTTTTTTTTAACAATTTTAGTTTTTATTTCATTTGCTAATAAATCAATTGGTTCGTTTTACATATTGTGCCCAACGTAATGACTATGAATTTCGTTATTAGTTATCCGTCATAAATGTTTTAGCATAATTAAATCAAATTCCACAATCATCTCAATAATACTTACAAATTTACCTTATTGTTTTCTTCATAATATTTTTTATTTGTCCCACGAAATAATATATTCTTCTTACCAAAAAGTTTTTACAACAGTGAGAATACTTATTAGCACGTTTCTTCAATGTTCCTTATTTTTATTTATTTGATCTTGAGTTATTTTATCGAATGTTTTATTTTCACCAATCTAGTTTCTAACTCAAACCATGTGCTCATATTCGTTATATGTTCTTTACTTGATTCATGTAAATTTAGTTTCACGTATATTTTTCAATCCATACTACCGATTTTCACTAACTTACTTATGTATGAATTCACATCAAATAACTTACCACGAAAACAAAACACTCTATCTAACTGTTTTGAGTAAAGCAACCATTTTCTTTCATATATTTTCCCATTTGGCATCTTTTGTATATAAAAATAGAATTAAAGTTCCTAGAATATTCATCTTTGGGAAAATCTTAATCATAAACCTTTAATGGTCTTTTTTCTACAAGTAAATTTCTTAACTTTGTATTAATATTAGTCCATTTACTTTTATCATACAAATTTATAGTTTCAACATTATTATTTTTATCAACATGTACAGTTCGTTCCATAATTATTTTCATCAACGTTTATGGATTCATTGTTATGAAGTTGATCTTGTTTTGCATTGATATCTTCAATACTATTTAAATTATCTACATTACCATTTGAAGGTTCATCACTATTTATATGTTAATTATGGTTATCATATTTTAATAAATAACATATAAGTATTTTCTTTCAGTTTCTATTTTATGTATCTTTAACTTTTTAGAATGGCCCGTTTCAAACTTTCGAATTTTGTTTGACATTGTAAAAAATCTAAGCATCTAACGATAAATAATTTAAAGTTATAAGTACCTACAAATTGCAAGCAATTCACAGAAGGTCTAAGTAACAAAAACTAGAAACAGAAATCACAAAGCACAAATTATAAACGAATTCAAAATAGAAATTAGTTGTGTAGCTTTAAGGCTTCAAAATAAGTTCAATAGGAATTGTAATCAAGCCTTACAACCAAATTAATCAAATTAAGAATTAGGGATTTTGGCTTTAGATCACACCTTCAAATTAGGGCTTCCACCTTAAGGATTTCAGATTTCAAGAATCAAAATCAAACCTTACAAGTAGTTAATTTCAAATTCAAGCGTTCAAAATAAATCTTACAATTGGTTTGGGGTAAGGGGAATCTGGAGAATTCTTCATCTTTAATATTCAACCACAACAGATACAATGATGGAACTAGAACGTTGGAGACTTGGAACTTGTAATCTGTTGGTCGCTTCAGTTTCTTGCGTGTACCTCTCACATCTTCTATCCATTGCCCTAGATTTTGAATTCTGTCTAATTGGGCCTTAATCTTAGTTTTTGGCACATCTTAAACATATAGTATATACATGCTATAATATTTGGAATCCTAACAAAGTTGAAGCCCAAAGTGATGGCTTGACTTAGCTGACCCACGTGGAGGGGTGGTAAAGCCCCTCCACCACACACAGTCTAAGAGAATCTCTAATGCGAGAACCTCAAGCATACCATGTCCTATTTGTTGGAGAGATAGAGAGTTTAAGTGGATGAGAGAGGGTCCAAGTGTAGCAGAGATTGAGAGAAGGGTATAAAATTTCCTATACTAGTTTATAGAAGAAAACGATATGAGAGGGGAGAGAGAAGAAGGGTTTGAGTAAGGCTAGTGGGTAAGTAGGGGGGGAGATAAGTAGTTTGTAACTTTGTATTTCAATATCATTGGAGATGCCTTAATAAATATAATTTATAGACAATTTAGGAAGAATTTCATGAAACTTGCCTTTTTATATAAACGATGATATGTTTTTACAAATGAATGGATACCACCCTATTTATACTAAACTAGGTGTGTTACCTGGCATGTTGTTCCAACACGTCAAAATATAACTTCTATTTAAAAAAAATGTGAATATTATTCCAACACGTCAAAATATAACTTCTATTTTAGTTGACTCGACAGATCAGTACATCATAGTGCGTGGGTAGAGCTTGTTAAACTTTCTGCTAGCGAATCAACCTCTATTTTGCTGATAATTAGTCAACGGAAGCGTAAGTTTCCCAACCCATCCATGTATGAAAAGTTTCGCTAATGCTTAACCGAAACTGAATTTTGTAACGGGTATCTACCCACATTATCAACAACACACCTTCCATCTTGGTCATTCATCGTTCGTGTCTCCGGTTTGGTGTGCCCATTTGGTTGGCATTGTTGTTTTAACTACACATGATTGTTTTGATTCATGGTTAAAATAGTGAGAATGATGTATGTACTTTTAAAATAGATAAAGAGATTGAAAGAAGGCAGTGCCTTGTTTTTGTAAGTTCAAATGGTTATTTATATAAATAAAAGGGGTATAAATATTTTTTAGAAAATAATGCTAATAATATTACCATTCACTATGGTCAAAATTGTCTTACACTAGCAAGTTTCTTTGCCTGCAAACCATACTTGGGAACACAGCTCGAGAGTAGTGGGGGGCGGGTGCTAGGGAAAACCATCCGAACTAGGGTGGTCCAAGTACTATGCCCCGCCCGAACTAGGTGGATGTTGAGAAAATGAGTGTTTTTAATAGAGTTTGAAATTTAATGTGACAACTAATGTAATGGTTTGTGAAGCATAAAATAGGGGAGTGTATGGCTGATCTTCAAGAAGACCAATAAGAAACTCAAGACACAAGGCAGAGCTCGGCTTGGAAATCTGATGAACCTCAAGGACTAGGCTTTCTAGACTTGATAGGACCCTCAAACAACCCACAGGAAAATATAAATAAGAAAACACTCTTTAAAGAGAGAAACTAGAGAGAGGTTAGAGAGAAATATATAAGAAGATTTTATTTCTTTCCAAGAATAAAAAATATACTAGGGGAACCCTCCTTTTATAAGCCAAGGAATGGTGCCAATGACATCATTGCTTACATCACACTAGCAAATTAAATCATGGCTTACATCACACAACACTAGAAACTAAAAACTTATCCTATATGCTAAAATCACTTTAAGAGTGATTAAGCTTTATTCTTAAACACACATAAAACTCACAAAACACACAATAATGAAATAACACCACTTAGTGAAATTCTTTAGGCACATGCTTCTTCAATTCTGTTATGTCACGGAACTTAATTGTGAAATCCGGTTGACTTGGGTACGGGTTTTCGTATGGTGGAGCATCAGCTTCAGAATTAGATGGGTCTTGAACTTTTGCATACAAGTCTTCATTTAGTGGAGCATCAATTTCAAAAACTTGATTGAACCGGCATTTGTTGTTCCAGTAGTCTAAGATAACTTGATCCCATTCCATTGTATAGGAGTTTTCGGTTGTCCAGAGTCTTCTTTTGTTAAGATTTCCGAAGGAATGTCTTCAAAACATACTTTGTTTATTTTTGCTAAGTCACGATGGGTTTCTTGCCATGGCTGCTGGTAGTTAATTTTGAAGTAATAGCTTGATGGGTTCATCTCAAATCACCCATAGATGAGACTGGACAGGTCATTGTTCCTCTTTAGCGGGCCACTCTGCATGTAATTACTTGGCTTTCCAAATAACACCAGGCACTATTTGCCTTGTATGGATGACAACATCTTCACCCATTTGTTAATTTGGCTGATCCATTTAAGGAGTTTAACCACATTTGTTCTTTTCTGGGGGCATAATTCCTTACTCATGGGTAATCAGGTAGGTGATAAGTTTTTTAGAGTTAAACGACATGGCTATTTTGAATTTCTCAATCAAATACCAAAAAAACCCTAAGGTATCTGTTGGTAGTTGGTAAAGATTGCTGACATGTCAGATGTTGAGAAAAGGGTAATCTGGGTGAAGCCTGTAATTCTTCATGAAGGGGCCATTTCGCTTAAGGGTGATGGTTAGGAAGGTCTTGTAGTTTAGTTGAGAAATATCAAGGTTATTTGTCTTGATTAGTTTTTCAACTTCCACTGGGATTGGGGTTTCGTTTAGCTGCCTAGGAACTGTTGCTTTATCCATTTTCTCAATGGATTTCTAGTGATGGTTGTTTCTAATGGAGTGATGCTGGATTATAGAGTCATTCTTGCTTTTATAGATGTAACGATTCCGACGAAACCAAGTATACCCTACCCGGTAGACAATAGTTACGTTATATTTAATGTCGGGTACATGAATTACCATAGTAATTATACGAGAATACATGGTTCACTGTATTGATTGTACGTGAATATATAACTTATCGTATTGAGCACGCGATTAATCGATCGATAGTTATTGAAACCCGAACGGATCGAGGATTTCATTATAGACGAGATATATGATATTTAGTGATGTTTACGAAGTATTAAAGCTTCGGGATAAGTGAATTAAAGCACAGAAAAAGAATTTTCGATGTGATGGTACGTCGGTACATTAAATGAAACCTTCAATACCAAACCAAGCAAGAGACGATCGATCAAGCCGAAAAAGATGCGCAATTATTAATAATATAATGTTTTAAGTTAATAAATGTCATGGTTTAATTTTTTAAAGTTTTTAAATCGGTTTTATATAAATTTCATTTTTAAGCCGAAAACGACCGTTTTAGCCTCGTTTTAAGCCGAATTAGACATTTAACCGAAAAACGAACTGAACCAGATTATCCAAAACATTATCCGGATTTCGAGAATCCAAACATGTGGCTAAGAATGGAGAGGTGGGTCCCACCCCACCCCCCTTGGATTTCCGATCGGCATTAAGGGGTTTACCCCATTGCCTTGTTATTTTTTTTAACAACAAATCTTCAAGATCTTCCTTCTCTCTCAACTTCATGATCGAAAACCCGAGATTTTTAGCAAGAAAACCGAGGTAAAAATCGAGTTATGTACGTGTTCATCTTCGTTTCTTGAGTTTATTTGCAAGAAAATGAGGTTTCAAAGATGAAAACCGATTCTTGCATGATCAAGTGATGTATACGGGTTATACAAGGGGTCTTGGTCCAAGAAAGGAGTTAAACGAACCAAAAACGAATTTTTACGGTTTAAACTTTAGTTTTGAAACAATAACCGAAACTATAGTGTAAGAGGCTTGATTGTGAGTGTAACTTGCTTGGTATTGTGGTATGTTGTTTGTAGGTTCTGTATTTAGTGGTAGATAAGGCGGAAAGACGAGTTTGTAGCTTGTAGTGGCGGAAAACGAAAGGTATATTCGGTTTATGTTCGGTTATGGATTTTTGAACAGATTGTGGATGGTTTAGAGTTAGGTCATGAAATTTTACAGAGGTGTTACATATATGAAAGTATGAGTTCTGTGAAATTTTGGTAATTTTTGGACAAAGGATGAATATTTGGTGAATTTAATGCTCGGTTTTGACCAAAAATGGTGAAAAATAGTTAAATATCATGAAAAATTCTGGAACATTCCAGATAGGCTTTTTATAACATGTATAAGTTACACACAAAATTTTAGGTCAGTTGGAGAAGTCTAAGTAGGCTTTTCGGTTAAACGAGTTCTAGGGTTTTCTAGCTCGGTTTTAGTGAAAATGGCATGTAAAAAGAGATTTTGGTTTTGGAAAAATTACAGGGGACTATGTGGATGGCAGGGGTCATCCAGGAAAAATTTGGGATTTTTCTAAGGTCGTTTGGTATTTACGACATATTTAGTGTTTAAATGGTGTTTAAAAATAGATAAATAAATTTTAAATATAAAAATTAATTCTGGAAATATTTTTATAAAATTCCCCACTGTCAAAAAGTGATTTGTGCAAAATTTCAAGATCCGAGATTAAACGGATAATTATTTGTGCTAAAAAAAAATAAAAACAAACTTTTAAAGTTTAAAACGGGTAAACCGGTAAAGTTCGCCTAAACGAGCTGACCGGTGTATAAAAACCCTAAAAATGAACTATTTTCATATAACTGAGTTAAATGTAAATCATGCGAAAATAATTCGGATGATTTGAGTAATTTATCCGATTTAACAGTTTCCGGTGCACTAAAGACGGAAACGGGTCCCGTGGCCAATCGGGGCGTCTAAACCGAGCTCTAATTTCACCACTTTAATTAAATTATTAGTCAACCACTATTTTCGGGTCGTGTGTGACCAAACTCATTTTTGAAACGTAAAAAACGGATAACCGTGCTAGGCACGCAAAACGGGGAAAACAAACTAATAGTAATTTTGACTATTGAACTCTAAACGATATCACAATCTGAGTCCGGAGAAGTGTTTCTGGGTTAACATTGCCCCGGAATGGGTACAGTACTGGGTTAACAGTGTCCCCAGACGTCCCTAGAAGTGTTTCTTGGTTAACATTGCCCCCGGAACGGGTACAGTACTGGGTTAACAGTGTCCCCAGATGTACCGGTTAACACGGTTAAAGTAATATTAATAGTGATTGTATAGTAACGATCGTAGGGATCATATTAGAGATTGGACGTGTTAACTGATAATGACTGTTGTTACCTGCTTGCATGTGCTAAGGTGAGTTTCACGAGCCCCTTTTTCTGAATTGTTTTTAAATATTTTCCCGGGGCGGAAGCATGTTACTACTGAAATGTTTAAGTACATACTGAACGCATGGACTTGCGTGTATTTATATATATTTTATTGTACGGGAATCGTACGGAAATGTACTAAGATGGTAATTGTCTGAGTTGCTAACATTCTAAGGTCCCGGAACACGAGTGATTAACTGAAAGCCGGTAGAGTGTGGATAGTACTATTGGTCTGACAAACCCAACTGGTCCGGCATGGATTTGCTGATGTTTCCCAGCCAGTTGCACATGTCTATTTTGTTGTTATATATATTTTGCTATGTAATGTTAGACATAGCGGTTTAGGGCAGGTCCGTGGGTGGAGTATGCCACGGGGGTTGTGTGTGGATAGTCAGAGGTTTCACTTGTGGGCTCAACATAATTACATCGATAATATTATATTATGATATGGATTTATCATGGTTTACTCAAATTGTGAAACTCACCAACTATTCGTAGTTGACCCGTTTTCTCACATGCTTTTCAGGTATGATTAAGATGAAGTGATTGCTTACGTGCTAAGTGCTTGATGTGTGTAAGATTTGCATGCAGGATGTTATGATACGTTATATTAAATAGAATTATGTATCGTATTGTATGAAGTGTGTATCACTTAGACGGTAATGAAATATGAGATAATGTAATTTGAAGTATATTAATGTATTCAGTTTTCTTTATAAACATTGTGGTTGATATCAGACGTGTCTGTTGCATCCCGTTTACGTTTCCGCTGCGGTTACGGGGTGTTACAGAAGTTGGTATCAGAGCCATTGGTTATAAAGAATTAGGATGTCTTTAAAAGATACCTAAAATATAACCAGTAGCTCAAGTTATAGGATCTGAATATCAACTAATAATATATAGTGACGAGATTTGGATGAACTTGAATGGACAAGTGAGTTATTAGGGTCCGGAACATAATAACAGACTTGTCCGCACGAGGGAATTCAGGGGAAGTAACTGGGTACATTAATAGGTAAAAATGGCAACATATGTGTAAAGTATATAATATCATTTATACGTGCTAATGTGTATATATATATATATATATATATATATATATATATGTACGTATCTTGTGGGTACATGTATTGAGAAATAGGACCCGGATAAGGAACCGGGGGATGAAATAATAAAAAGTACCGAGGATACTGAAATTCCTAGAGCATCGGTTGATGATAAGTCTGACTTATCGGGCTATAGTTATGATAGTACCAAGTTAGATCTCCCGTTTGACATTAACCAGAAATATCTAGTAACCGTCACTCCCAACCGAAATTAATAAATCCCTTACCCTACCAATACCGGTACCGTATATCTTAATAACCCCCTATGTTCACCCGAACCGCCGACCCTCACGTACGGACGGACCTGTACCTGAACCCATTCTTATTCCATTAAGGTAAAAAATAAATAAATAAATAAAATAAAATAATAATAATAATAAATTTGATAATAAATGAGCAGATAAAAATAATATATAGAAAAATATATGTGTATTTCTCACTCTCAAACATATGAGACATACCACCTCTAGATCGAGAATTACCGATTTTAGCGAACCTAGAACGCCTGAGGACATTGACTGAGCCAGTGATAGAGTTTCCCATAATAGCAATTGATAATATTTGAAGGCAACATGGGTTGCGCGATTACCTTGAACCTTGCAACTCCCTATGTTATCCTTACATCCGTTAGATGCCTATACCCATGTATACTTGAATAGAATGATTACCCATACACAAAGAGGTGTTGGAATCATTATAGCATGGTTGGTTGTTCGTTCGTAGGTGGTATACCGTGTATGCCGGATATACAAATAGACACGGATATTATAACTCCGTGGAACGTAATCGTTTGGTGCTCACGGTGAGCATGTATCGGTTATGTTGACATGCAGAAGGATATTGAAATCAAGCATATTAAACATTAATCTTTGTTAAGAAAGATCTATATGTAAGTTGGTGACAAGGGTTATAAAACATATTTAAACGTTAACCGACGTCAGGTTAAGTCCATATGTTATTATATTTGTGGGACATATATACTAGATACTGGTATGTGTAATATGTATGATAATATTTGGTGTGTATGTGTACCTGCTGTTATGATTGAGCTGGTAACGAGTTATACGGTGAGATTAGTATTGATTACTGCGTACGGGATGGGTATGACAGAATGACATAAAAGAGTAACTCCAATGATGGAGATTGATATGATTCAGTTGATTGCTCAAGGATAGCGGATGATGATACCGAATGTGGTATCACAGATCACTGCTAGTGTTGATGCAAATGTGATCGCAGAATTATAGATCGAGCAAGCATATGAATATGAATATTTCAATTCTTAGAGTTATTACTAAGAGTGATAATGTCCCACCGGATACTATTATGACTACAAGTATTAGTTATAAACTAAGCATGAATAGTAGTCGTAATGAATTAGATCCGGTATGAAGGATATGTTTGTTGGTTGTGTTAAGGAAATTATTAATAGTTTACTGATGGTAAAGGGAGGAATAGATTAGCGAGTGGATAGAAGAGATCGAAATGGTTAAGGATATTGGTAAGAGTCTAGAACACTGTGTAGTGAAATATGCTACAGATATGTTGGTAGATTATGTTGTATCATGATGGAACACGATGGTACAAAATTATAGTTAGAAAATTATTACTCAGATGGTATGGTCGGAATTTAAAATTCTTGGGCTAGAGCACTTTTATTCGAGTAATTAAGTTCAGAGATTGGAAACTGAGCTATGGAAGACAGAAATGTTGTGTGCTGATCACTTAGAACACGCTAATCGTTTGAAGGAATTGTCATGTCTGGTAACATGGCTAATTACTCCTGAAACTAAGCGAAGTGAGCGCTATATTGGGGACTAACTCCATCGATAAGGAGTATAGTCAATCCTGTAAAATATACAACCTTTGGAAGGGTTGTGCCACAAGCTAGCATTGATATATTTGACTCTATGGGAAGCGGAATGGAAGGACGTTAGGTGATACGTCGAGTGTTAAAGAAGAGAAATGATAAAGGTATAGTGCAAGATAGGCTTTTGAATAAGTAGGTATGTCCTACAACCCAGAATTATACTAAGACTAGTTCTGGTGTGAAAAACATGAACCGCATGAAGGGTCCTTCCCTAAATGTGGAAAATATGGTTATCGGCATGAAGAAGAATGTCGAGTGATAGTAGGCCACAGGTGTGGTAAAGATGGACGTAATGCCCTAATTGTAGAACCAATTGAAGCCATGTGAACCGGCAACCCCAACCCATTCGTGCACAACCACTCCGAACCCAACAACTTCAATAACAATCCATCCAAAGAAATCAAATTATGCCAAACAGTTGTACTTGCTATGAACGTGGCAGTACAGAACGTTTCAAGAGAAATTGCCCAAAGTTGAACCAAGGTGTCGTTGGAAGATGAATCTCATGACAAGCATCAACCTCTGATCAAGCAAGGAGCCGTGCTTTTGTGAGTAATTCGAATAAAGCACGTCATGATCCAAAGGCGGTATTAAGTATGTTGTAGTTTTAATTCAATAGGCTTCAGTGACATTTTTACGGTCGCCGATAGAAGTTAGTTCCTGTTAACCTCCTACCATTTGGAAAGATACCGATTAGTGAAACTATAAAACCCTATACTGTAGAATCGCTAACGGTAAATCCCTAATGGTTAACTAATTGTTCGGAATTGTCCTATTATTCTGAACGATTAACCTTTCCTTATTGACCTACGACCAGTAAAGTTAAGAAGTTTTGACGTAATAGTTAACATGGATTGGCTAACTCAACATGAAGTTGAAATCAAATATGAAAAGAAGATGATTAGAAGCTTTCTTTCGGACGATGAAGCGATTAGATACAGAGAAAAGTGTACGATTTAAAAGAAAACATATAGAAGATATCCCGGTGGTACGCGAATTTTCACAAGTTTTCCCAGAAGAACTTCCTGGATTACCGCCAACCCGACAGGTCGAACTCAGAATCGATTTAATACCTCAAGCTGGCCCTGTTGCTAAAGCACCCTACCGACTTGCACCGTCCGAGATGCAAGAATTATCCAATCAGTTGCAAGAATTGTTGGATAAAGGATTCATACGTCCTAGTCATTCCCCGTGGGGTGCACCTGTATTATTCGTGAAAAAGAAGGACGGGAGCCTTAGAATGTGCATTGATTACAGGGAGTTGAACAAGTTAACAATCAAAAATAGGTACCCTCTTCCCCGAATTGATGATCGGTTTGACCAGCTGCAAGGTGCGAGCTATTTCTCAAAAATCGATCTTAGATCGGGATACCATCAGGTTAGAATTCAGGAGGAAGATATCCCAAAAACCGCATTTCGGACTCGTTACGGCCGTTATGAATTCTTAGTTATGCCTTTCGGACTAACAAATGCGCCGGCAGTGTTCATGGACCTCATGGATCGAGTCTGTAAACCCTACCCCGACAAATTCGTCATCGTGTTTATTGACGATATTTTGATCTACTCGAAAAGTAAAGAAGAGCACGAGCAACGCTTAAGAATAATTTTAGAGCTTCTGAATCAGGAGGAGTTGTATGCAAAATTCTCCAAGTGTAACTTCTGGTTACAAGAAGTGCAATTCCTCGGTCACGTTGTAAACCACCAAGGAATACACGTTGATCCGAGTAAGGTTGAAGTAATTAAGAATGGGCAAGCGCCTAAATCGCCAAAGGAAATCCGCAAATTCTTAGGCTTAGCTGGATATTATCGTCGATTTATAGAGAACTTTCCAGCATCGCCCAACCTTTAACTCTCCTGACTCAAAAGGATCGAAAGTATGAATGGGGAGAAGAGCAGGAAACAGCGTTTCAAACGTTAAAGCAAAAATTGTGCCAAGCGCCGATTTTAAGTCTCCCCGATGGAGACGATGGTTTTGTCGCGTATTGTGACGCATCGCGTAGAGGGTTAGGATGCGTGTTGACGCAGAATAATAAGGTTATAGCCTATGCTTCCCGACAGTTAAAAGTACACGGGAAAAATTACACTACTCATGACTTAGAACTGGGAGCGGTTATCTTCGCACTTAAAATCTGGAGACATTATCTCTACGGTACGAAGTGCACCATCTTCACCAATCATAAAAGTTGCAGCACATATTCGATCAGAAAGAACTGAATAAGAGGCAACGAAGATGGGTCGAGTTGTTAAACGATTATGACTGTGACATCCGTTATCACCCCGGCAAGGCTAACGTCGTAGCCAATGCCTTGAGTAGGATAAATCGGGTTTGGATCCCGACCCTCCATGACCTTCGTGAATTAATCATGGACGAAGCGCATAGATCGAAATATTCCATACATCCGGGATCGGATTAGACCATTGATGATACGAATATCTGAAAGGATTTTATTAATGGCCGAGTTTGGAGAAAGTTATGGTTACGTATGTTGGTGAATATTTAAGTTATGCAAGAGATAAGGCTGCACACCAAAAACCCTAGGGAACGCCACAGCGACAGAAAATTCGCCAATGATAGTAGGAATAAATTACAATGGATTTCGGGACGCAAATTCCCAAGATATATCAAAGGCATGATGTAAATTTGGTAATCGCGGATCGATTAACCAATCCTCGCATTTCATCCCAATCCATGACGATTACCACAATGAATCCTCGCCCAAATTCAAGATGGTGAAATGGTATCTCGTCGTGGAGTACCATTTTCAATTATCTCAGATTGAAATAGTCATTCTACTTACATTATTGGAAGGCGGGGAAGGAAGCATCGAGAGCTTGAAGCTTTCTATGGGTGAAGTAATTATCACCAATTTGTTAAATTGAAAATGGGCGTCAATCAAGCCATAAGATTTGAATTGATTCGAGAAACAACTAATCGGATTTATAATATTTAAGATAAGTTGAAAGCAGTGCGAGATTGGCAAAGGATTTATGCCAACATTCAGGGGAAACCATTGTCACCGGAAAGAGGTGACAAGGCATTTTTAAGGCATCACCTTCGAGAGGTGATATAAGGTTTGGCAAACCGAAAATAGCTCCTTAATATATTGGACCTTATGAGACTATCCCTATGATTGGTCATTTAGTTTATCGATTAAAGTACTCCAGGGGCTAAGTACTATACGTGACGTTTTGCCATGTACACGGATTGAAAAGTACCTAAGCAATGAGGCAACGAGAGTACTAGTAATGGAGGTACTCATAGAAGACATGCTTGATATCATAAATAACTCCGTAGAGATAGTAGACGGGAAAACTAAACAGTTTGAACACACCAAGCTTTATTGATTAAGATTAAGTAGAATTCACAGCGAGGACCAGATTATACCTGGTAACGCGAGGGTGAATTCTGAAGGAAAAACCCCCCACCTTTCTCTCGAAAGGGGATAGTGGGCGTGTAAAATTTCGATGGCGAATTTTCTTAACGGGGGGAGAATGTAACGATTCCGACGAAACCAAGTATACCCTAGCCGGTAGACAATAGTTACGTTATATTTAATGTCGGGTACATGAATTACCATAGTAATTATACGAGAATACATGGTTCACTGTATTGATTGTACGTGAATATATAACTTATCGTATTGAACACGCGATTAATCGATCGATAGTTATTGAAACCCGAACGGATCGAGGATTTCATTATAGACGAGATATATGATATTTAGTGATGTTTACGAAGTATTAAAGCTTCGGGATAAGTGAATTAAAGCACAGAAAAAGAATTTTCGATGTGATGGTACGTCGGTACATTAAATGAAACCTTCAATACCAAACCAAGCAAGAGACGATCGATCAAGCCGAAAAAGATGCGCAATTATTAATAATATAATGTTTTAAGTTAATAAATGTCATGGTTTAATTTTTTAAAGTTTTTAAATCGGTTTTATATAAATTTCATTTTTAAGCCGAAAACGACCATTTTAGCCTCGTTTTAAGCCGAATTAGACATTTAACCGAAAAACGAACTGAACCAGATTATCCAAAACATTATCCGGATTTCGAGAATCCAAACATGTGGCTAAGAATGGAGAGGTGGGTCCCACCCCACCCCCCTTGGATTTCCGATCGGCATTAAGGGGTTTACCCCATTGCCTTGTTATTTTTTTAAACAACAAATCTTCAAGATCTTCCTTCTCTCTCAACTTCATGATCGAAAACCCGAGATTTTTAGCAAGAAAACCGAGGTAAAAATCGAGTTATGTACGTGTTCATCTTCGTTTCTTGAGTTTATTTGCAAGAAAATGAGGTTTCAAAGATGAAAACCGATTCTTGCATGATCAAGTGATGTATACGGGTTATACAAGGGATCTTGGTCCAAGAAAGGAGTTAAACGAACCAAAAACGAATTTTTACGGTTTAAACTTTAGTTTTGAAACAATAACCGAAACTATAGTGTAAGAGGCTTGATTGTGAGTGTAACTTGCTTGGTATTGTGGTATGTTGTTTGTAGGTTCTGTATTTAGTGGTAGATAAGGCGGAAAGACGAGTTTGTAGCTTGTAGTGGCGGAAAACGAAAGGTATATTCGGTTTATGTTCGGTTATGGATTTTTGAACAGATTGTGGATGGTTTAGAGTTAGGTCATTAAATTTTATAGAGGTGTTAGATATATGAAAATATGAGTTCTGTGAAATTTTGGTAATTTTTGGAAAAAGGATGAATATTTGGTGAATTTAATGCTCGGTTTTGGCCAAAAATGGTGAAAAATAGTTAAATATCATGAAAAATTCTGGAACATTCCATATAGGCTTTTTATAACATGTATAATTCACACACAAAATTTTAGGTCAGTTGGAGAAGTCTAAGTAGGCTTTTCGGTTAAACGAGTTCTAGGGTTTTCTAGCTCGGTTTTAGTGAAAATGGCATGTAAAAAGAGATTTTGGTTCTGGAAAAATTACAGGGGACTATGTGGATGGCAGGGGTCATTCAGGAAAAATTTGGGATTTTTCTAAGGTCGTTTGGTATTTACGACATATTTAGTGTTTAAATGGTGTTTAAAAATAGATAAATAAATTATAAATATAAAAATTAATTCTGGAAATATTTTTATAAAATTCCCCACTGTCAAAAAGTGATTTGTACAAAATTTCAAGATCTGAGATTAAACGGATAATTATTTGTGCTAAAAAAAATAAAAACAAACTTTTAAAGTTTAAAACGGGTAAACCGGTAAAGTTCGCCTAAACGAGCTGACCGGTGTATAAAAACCCTAAAAATGAACTATTTTCATATAACTGAGTTAAATGTAAATCATCCGAAAATAATTCGGATGATTTGAGTAATTTATCCGATTTAACAGTTTCCGGTGCACTAAAGACGGAAACGGGTCCCGCGGCCAATCGGGGCGTCTAAACCGAGCTCTAATTTCACCACTTTAATTAAATTATTAGTCAACCACTATTTTCGGGTCGTGTGTGACCAAACTCATTTTTGAAACGTAAAAACGGATAACCGTGCTTGGCACGCAAAACGGGGAAAACAAACTAATAGTAATTTTGACTATTGAACTCTAAACGATATCACAATCTGAGTCCGGAGAAGTGTTTCTGGGTTAACATTGCCCCCGGAATGGATACAGTACTGGGTTAACAATGTCCCCAGACTTCCCTAGAAGTGTTTCTGGGTTAACATTGCCCCCGGAACGGGTACAGTACTGGGTTAACAGTGTCCCCAGATGTACCGGTTAACACGGTTAAAGTAATATTAATAGTGATTGTATAGTAACGATCGTAGGGATCATATTACAGATTGGACGTGTTAACTGATAATGACTGTTGTTACCTGCTTGCATGTGCTAAGGTGAGTTTCACGAGCCCCTTTTTCTGAATTGTTTTTAAATATTTTCCCTGGGCGGAAGCATGTTACTACTGAAATGTTTAAGTACATACTGAACGCATGGACTTGCGTGTATTTATATATATTTTATTGTACGGGAATCGTACGGAAATGTACTAAGATGGTAATTGTCTGAGTTGCTAACATTCTAAGGCCCCGGAACACGAGTGATTAACTGAAAGCCGGTAGAGTGTGGATAGTACTATTGGTCTGACAAACCCAACTGGTCCGGCATGGATTTGCTGATGTTTCCCAGCCAGTTGCACATGTCTATTTTGTTGTTATATATATTTTGCTATGTAATGTTAGACATAGCGGTTTGGGGCAGGTCCGTGGGCGGAGTATGCCACGGGGGTTGTGTGTGGATAGTCAGAGGTTTCACTTGTGGGCTCAACATAATTACATCGATAATATTATATTATGATATGGATTTATCATGGTTTACTCAAATTGTGAAACTCACCAACTATTCGTAGTTGACCCGTTTTCTCACATGCTTTTCAGGTACGATTAAGATGAAGTGATTGCTTACGTGCTAAGTGCTTGATGTGTGTAAGATTTGCATGCAGGATGTTATGATACGTTATATTAAATAGAATTATGTATCGTATTGTATGAAGTGTGTATCACTTAGACGGTAATGAAATATGAGATAATGTAATTTGAAGTATATTAATGTATTCAGTTTTCTTTATAAACAATGTGGTTGATATCAGACGTGTCTGTTGCATCTCGTTTACGTTTCCGCTGCGGTTACGGGGTGTTACAATAGATCACCGGCCCTTTCTCGGTATCATGAGGAATATTAGAAATTCCCTGTTATGGAGCTTGCCACAACAATTGAGATATTCTAGGTGACACTCGAATTTTTACTTTGGACTGTTTCCATTTAAAGTTGTGGTTGATACTATTCTTCTTGATCCTTCCCTTATCTTGCAAGATTTCTTTGCATGCGATTTTTTGACAGTCTCCTTTTGCTTTTGATCGTGGTAACGACATATGTTTTGTTGTCCTTATATCTAACTTTTCATCAATGTTTATAACACCTGCGACTAACAAATAATAATGTTAAGTTTTAGTCTTATCAAAAAGATATTTTATAAATTTTCAAAACTACTTCGTACAACACTATTTGTGTTCATTGGTGTGTATATTCTTAATGTAAGGCCCCGTTACCGGTAACCCTACTTTCGTGTTGGATTTACTCATAAACACAGTTCTAAATATCAGAGTTAATTAAAAACTTTACGCGGAATATAAGACTTTCATAAAACATTACATATCAATTCATAATCATGTCTTTAAACATTCCTCTTGTCTTTCAAAATCAAAACGTAACTTATAAAACATATCGGATCTTCAGATGCCAGGCTTTAGTCTTCTGCCATGTGTCCTCCACTCAAGCCAGCTGTCTCATCCTACTCACCTGCGTGCATACTAAAAGTCAGCTACGCTGAGTGAGTTCTAGTTAATCATACACTACCATACAATACCTTGTTACATACATACGTACTTAACCTCATAACTTTCTTTCATACACACATAAGTACTCATACCTTCATTCTTACTTACATACTTTCTTTCTTACTTACATACTTTCTTTCTTACTTACATACTTTCTTTACATTCATAATCATACGTTTTAAAGAGCCTTTCGCCCTATAACCTCACAGATATTATAAGGGTCTGGTCCCTAACATCACAGATATTATAAGGGTCTGGTCCCTAACATCACAGATATTATAAGGGTCTGGTCCCTATCATCACAGATATTATGAGGGTCTGGTCCCTAACATCACAGATATTATTAGGATCTGGTCCCTAACATCACAGATATTATTAGGGTCTGGTCCCATGTTTTCGAATATTAGTAGGGTTCGATTCCCTCTTCGTTACCATACAACCACACATCATACCTCGAGTATTATTAGGGCTCGGTACCCCTTTCGTAACCATACAACCATACAACCGTCATTTCCTTCTTTTATTAACTTTCTTACGTTCATACACATAAACATACATATCATACTTGCCATATTTATAACGTTACAACCTGACAGTACGTGCAATATCCGAAGATCGTTCACGAACCATCAAGCAATCATTCATACATATCACATATATCACCTATGGCATACACTTATCACTTTGGATAAATGTATTAACAACACATCAAGTATGCACACAGCCCCGAAAACATAACAAGGAATGGGGCTAGAAACTCACCTGGATCCTGTTACGCTCGCCGTTGATCGTAATTCCTTTCTTTAACTGGGCTCGGCTAACTGTATAATATTTACACATATCAATTAACTACTGCTACTCGTTTGCATTTCTATCTATATATGACCCACAACGAATGGGGGTCCAGGGGCAGCGCCCCTGGCAGCGGGGTTCTAGGGGCGGCAGCCCCTAGCGGGGTCCAAGGGGCAGAGCCCCTGGCTGGGGTTAAGCTGCCAGGTCAGCTTGGAAAAATTTTATTTTCGATAACTGCCTTAACACATTTTCCATTAGGTTTTTAATTTATTTTATAGACGAACTTCGCTTCAGGCGAAGTTAAACCTTAGGCGAACTTGGAAACAGCTTGGTTCTGGCTTGATTCGATCGAATAGGAACACGTTCGATCAAACAGGAACACGTTCGATCGAATACAACACGTTCGATCGAATAGGAACACGTTCGATCAAACAGGAACACGTTCGATCGAATAGGAACACGTTCGATCGAATACAACACTCATTCGATCGAATACAAAACTCATTCGATCGAATGAGTTGGAGACCATTCGGTTGCTTCCCTATTCGGTCGACTGGACTTGTTCGATCTACGCATTCGATCGAATGGACTGATTCGATCGACTGGTTCGATCGAATGAGTCTGATTCGACTCCTTCAAGCTGGGCGACGGAGAAACCCACGGGTTTTCCAGATTTTCCAGATTTTTGACCCAAAATCGAAGTTTTTGACATGGAAATGCTCGGGATTGAAAGGGCTATCGATTCCTAGTACTTTTAAACACAAAAGCTTGCATTTTGCCACCAAAACAAGGCGGTTTTTTTGACCCGAAAACTCAAGTTACGAAAATGGGAGTTTTTGCTCGATTTGAGGTCGAAAATGGTTATGAAAACGGATGATTTTCGAGAGGGGACTTACCAAAAACGATTAGGAACAAGATTGTGGACTCGGATTTGTGATTTGAGAACTTTCTCTCTCTAGCTTCTCTCTCTAGAAATGAGAGTGTTTGGGTGGGTGTAAGTGAAGGAAGATGGTGAAAAATGGTGGAAGTGTCAAGAACTTTCGTTTATATACTACGGGTTTGGTTAGGCTCGGGTTGGCTTCCTACGGGTCGAGACAGGCCGAGTTCATAAAATAACTAAGCCCAAGACCCGTTCCTTACTCGACATTAAATAACTAAAACGTGAAATTACTAAACATAACTTTCTTTTATTTATCAATATAAAAATTTTAGGATGTTACAAGTCTTCCTCCCTTAAAGAGGTTTCGTCCCCGAAACCTAACTATTACATAAACAAACTAGGGTAAAACTTGCGCATCTCATCCTCGACTTCCCAAGTAGCATCAGATCCCTTGCGGTGCTTCCATATCACTTTGACCAAGGGTATAATCTTGTGACGAAGCTGCTTCTCCTTGCGATCAACGATCTTTATCGGTTGCTCGATGTAGTTCAATTGTTCATCAACCTCGATGTCCGTTAAGGGCACGTGAGACGTGTCATCAGCTAGACACTTCCTCAGATGAGAAACATGGAAGGTTGAATGAATTCCTTCTAACTCATCGGGTAAATCCAGTTTGTAAGCTACTTCACCCACACGTTTTACAATCTTGAACGGTCCAATGTACCTCGGACTCAACTTTCCTCTTTTCCTAAAACGGATAATCCCCTTCCAAGGCGAGACCTTAAGCATCACATAGTCGCCAACGTTAAACTCAATTGGTCGTCGCCGCTTATCCGCATAAGACTTTTGTCTGTCTTGAGCGGCTTTCATTCTTGCTTTGATCTGATCGAACTTTGAAGACGTTTCTTGAACCACTTCTATACTTCCCATTTCCTTCTGACCAATCTCACCCCAACACACCGGGGTTCTACATCGTCTACCGTACAGCATCTCAAACGGTGGCATACCAATACTCGAATGGTAACTGTTGTTATAGGAGAACTCTGCCAGATGCAGATGATCATCCCAACTTCCACCAAAATCTAAAACGCAAGCACGTAGCATATCCTCAAGGGTTTGGATCGTCCTTTCAGACTGTCCATCGGTTTGAGGATGATACGCCGTACTGATGTTCAACCTCGTCCCCATAGCTTCATGAAATTTCTTCCAGAACCTCGAAGTAAACCGTGTATCCCTATCAGACACGATCGATAACGGTACTCCATGCTTGGTTACAATTTCTTTAATGAACAAGCTTGCTAACGTTTCTGACGAGATGGCCTCTCGTATGGGCAGAAAGTGAGCACTCTTGGTTAAACGGTCCACAATCACCCAGATGGTATCATGTTGCTTAGCTGTACGAGGTAGCTTAGTTATGAAATCCATGGTGATGTGTTCCCATTTCCACTCAGGTATCTCTAGCGGTTGCATCTTCCCACAAGGCTTTTGGTGTTCGGCTTTGACTTGTAAGCAAGTTAAGCACTTACCAACATAATCCACTACATCGCTCTTCAATCCTGGCCACCAGTAATCTCTTTTCAAGTCTTGGTACATCTTTGTAGCTCCTGGATGGATTGAGTACCTTGACTTATGAGCTTCATCTAAGATTCGACTTCTAAGATCACCATGGCGTGGGATCCACATACGGTCGAACCTAGTCTTAACTCCATGAGTGTTTTCCATCAACTCATCTTGCTGGCCATAAATCCTTTCCTTCTTTACTAACCCTTCATCTATTAACACTTCTGACTGCACCTTGATGATTTCTTCAAAAAGACTCGGGTTCATGATCAACTTGTATGACTTCACTGTTGCAAGGACTTCCTCATTCTTCCGACTTAACGCATCAGCGACCACGTTAGCTTTACCGGGGTAATACTTAATCTCACAGTCGTAATCCTTTATCAATTCTAACCATCTTCTCTGCCTCATGTTCAGTTCTTTCTGCTCGAAGAAGTACTTTAAACTCTTATGATCGGTATAGATAGTACACTTAGTGCCGTACAGATAATGCCTCCATATCTTAAGAGCATGCACTACAGCTGCTAACTCCAAATCATGCGTCGGGTAAGTACTCTCATGGACCTTCAACTGTCTAGACGCGTAGGCTATCACCTTCCCTCGTTGCATCAACACGCAACCTAACCCTTGATGCGAGGCATCAGCACAAACAACAAAATCCTCATCACCATCGGGTAAAGTAAGGATTGGAGCTTGCGTGAGTCTTCTCTTTAATTCTTCAAAGGCTTCTTCTTGAAATTTTCCCCAACTGAATACTATCGACTTTCGGGTCATACCAGTCAGCGGTGCGGCTATCTTGGAGAAACCTTCGATGAATCTCCTATAGTAGCCAGCTAACCCTAGGAAGCTTCGTATATCAGTCGGATTCTGCGGAGTCTTCCAATTCGTTATCGCTTCAATCTTAGCTGGGTCCACGGTAATCCCCCTCCGGATTAACCACATGACCTAAAAAATTGCACTTCTCTTAACCAGAACGCGCACTTCGAAAACTTGGCGTACAACCTTTCTTTCTTCAGAACTTCCAATACCTCTCTCAGATGCTCGGCATGGTCAGACTCACTCTTTGAATAAATCAATATATCATCGATGAAGACGATAACCGACTTATCCAACATCGGTCGACACACCCTATTCATCATGTCCATAAATGCTGCAGGAGCATTTGTTAGACCGAATGACATTACAAGGAACTCGTAGTGTCCATACCCGCGTTCGGAACGCTGTTTTAGGGATGTCTACCTCTTTCACCTTCAGCTGATGGTAGCCTGATCTGAGATCTATTCGTGAGAACCAACTCGAACCTTGCAGTTGGTCAAACAGATCGTCAATCCTAGGCAAGGGGTATCTATTCTTTACCGTAAGCTTATTCAACTCACGATAGTCTATGCACATTCTCATACTTCCATCCTTTTTCTTCACAAACAAAACCGGTGCGCCCCATGGAGAAACACTCGGTCTGATAAAACCCTTGTCGAGGAGTTCTTGCAGTTGGGACATTAATTCCTTCATCTCGGACGGTGCTAGACGGTAAGGCGCTTTCGCGACGGGCTGGGCTCCTGGTATTAAATCTATCTGAAATTCTATTTCTCGCTCCCGGTGGCAGCCCTGGAAGATCCTCAGGGAATACTTCTGGGTAGTCGCGCACAATAGGAACATCCTTCATTTCTTTCGTCTCGGCCGTAGCGTTGACAACATACGCCAGGTAGGCACCGCACCCTTGCCTTAACAAACCCTCGGCTTTTATCATCGAAATGACATTAAGTCCATAACTCTCCTTATCACCATAAACCGTCACCCGCACTACCATCCAATGACTTTAACCTTATCATCTTACTTTTACATACTATCTGAGCCTCAAACTCCGACAACCAATCCATACCCAAGACTACATCGAACCCTCCTAAGGCCATAACATACAAAGTAACAGGGAACTCATGTCCCTCTAACTCTATCTTACAATTCTTCACCATTTTTGTTATTTTCACCGAAGTGTCACTTGCGGTTTCTACTACAAAAGTTTCAGACACTCGGCAGCCTTTCATTTTAGCTAGTTTACTAAACGTCGTAGCTACAAAACTTCTATTCGCACCAGAATCAAATAATACAGAAGCGGAAACATCGTTCACTAGAAACGTACCTGTGACGACATCCGGAATCTGCCTGGCTTGTTCCTGGGTCAGCATGTAGGCTCTAGTTCTGGGCCTAGCTTGATCGGCATCCTTCTTTCCACTACCTCCAGCTACACCTTCAGTGCACTCCCTTGACATATGGCCTGTCTTGCCACATTTGTAACATGCTGGCTTCGCACTGCACTCATTGGCATAATGCCCTACCTTCCCACACTTATAACAGGCATTCGACCCCATTCTGCATTCTCCACCATGAGCCTTTCCACATTTGAGACAAACATTAGAACTTTTACCCCACTTGCACTCACCACCATGCCTCTTTCCGCAGGTCTTACACGATCTCTTCTCCCACACTTTCTGTTTCTTATCCCTGGAGTTCCATAACTGAGTACCCGGGTCGTTTAGCAGGAGTGACCCCTTTCTTCTCTTTCTCTTCGTCCCTTTCCACCCCATCATCCGCGGCCACGTCAGCATAGACCATTTCCGCGAGTCCAACAGCCGAATCAAAAGTAGCAGGTTGAACCGCCCTGACTAACATGCGGACCTTTTGTGGCAACCCCCTCACATAACACTTGATTCTCTTGACTTCAGTGTCAACCATGTCAGGCACCAACCTAGATAGTCGGTTGAACTCCGTGGTATACTCACGATGCGTCATCATACCGGCTTTTAAATTCTGGAACTTCATCTCCGTTCTTTCAACCTCGGCATCTGCACAGAACTTCTTCATTACCAACTCTTTCAAATCTTCCCACTTCATCCCTTTGATCTCTTCACGGGTCTTCCTCTGCTCCACACTCTCCCACCAATACATAGCCTCATCTACGAATGACTGAGTAGCATAGCCCACAGCTTGGTCGGGACGGCATTCGCTAATGCGGATAACCTTGTCCATAGCGGTTAACCACTGGAGAGTAGCGATTGCGTCTCCTAAACCAGTCAGCTTAGGCGGGTCACAACCTTTGAAGGACTTATAGCTGCACCCACCTTGTCCTCCTCTCCTATCATCGACTTTCACAGACTTATCCCCACTCGAGGCCCCTCTTTCACCTTCCCCATCCTTTCTACCATCACCACCCCGCCCCTTCAGCAGTTCGTTCACGGCTTCCAGCAGATCCTTCGGGATTCAGGTTCTTCACAGCAGCAACTACAGCCTGAACAATGGCTGCTTGAACTGCAGGACTAAGTTGAACTTCCTCGTTGTTGTTCTGGTCTCCTCCAGCTGCGCTTCCTTCATCTTCGGTGTGGGAAGCTTCTTCTACCGAGGGTTGCCGGACAAGACGAGGCCTGCCACGACGTCCAGTGCGACCCCCAGCTTCAACAAATTCTCCAGCTCCAGCCATCAGTATCCTATATGAGAAAACACAAACATCATCACTCAAGGAACTATCTAGTACAAGGATAGTAAGGCTAACAGGTAATAACAGTGGCCAGTTGCGATTAGCTGATCACGTTACTTTCCGTGTCATATACACTTCCCTTTACGAGTCTATTTGTGCTGGTTCTACTTAAGCAGTTTGTCAATTTAAACAGTCAATTATTCCTATCCCTATCGTTCACATATCCTTTCTTTCTTATTAACATACATCATTTAATCATGCACTTTACCTTTACTGATCTTGCTTGAGCGACACATGGCATTCTTGAACTGGCATCTTCTTTCCTTTCTTACTTAAATCCCATTCTCTGTTCGAGTCTAAGCATGTAGGATGCTTAAATCTCTCGAACTTTGCTCTGATACCAACTTGTAAGGCCCCGTTACCGGTAACCCTACTTTCGTGTTGGATTTACTCATAAACACAGTTCTAAATATCAGAGTTAATTAAAAACTTTACGCGGAATATAAAACTTTCATAAAACATTACATATCAATTCATAATCATGTCTTTAAACATTCCTCTTGTCTTTCAAAATCAAAACGTAACTTATAAAACATATCGGATCTTCAGATGCCAGGCTTTAGTCTTCTGCCATGTGTCCTCCACTCAAGCCAGCTGTCTCATCCTACTCACCTGCGTGCATACTAAAAGTCAGCTACGCTGAGTGAGTTCTAGTTAATCATACACTACCATACAATACCTTGTTACATACATACGTACTTAACCTCATAACTTTCTTTCATACACACATAAGTACTCATACCTTCATTCTTACTTACATACTTTCTTTCTTACTTACATACTTTCTTTCTTACTTACATACTTTCTTTACATTCATAATCATACGTTTTAAAGAGCCTTTCGCCCTATAACCTCACAGATATTATAAGGGTCTGGTCCCTAACATCACAGATATTATAAGGGTCTGGTCCCTAACATCACAGATATTATAAGGGTCTGGTCCCTATCATCACAGATATTATGAGGGTCTGGTCCCTAACATCACAGATATTATTAGGGTCTGGTCCCTAACATCACAGATATTATTAGGGTCTGGTCCCATGTTTTCGAATATTAGTAGGGTTCGATTCCCTCTTCGTTACCATACAACCATGCATCATACCTCGAGTATTATTAGGGCTCGGTACCCCTTTCGTAACCATACAACCATACAACCGTCATTTCCTTCTTTTATTAACTTTCTTACGTTCATACACATAAACATACATATCATACTTGCCATATTTATAACGTTACAACCTGACAGTACGTGCAATATCCGAAGATCGTTCACGAACCATCAAGCAATCATTCATACATATCACATATATCACCTATGGCATACACTTATCACTTTGGATAAATGTATTAACAACACATCAAGTATGCACGCAGCCCCGAAAACATAACAAGGAATGGGGCTAGAAACTCACCTGGATCCTGTTACGCTCGCCGTTGATCGTAATTCCTTTCTTTAACTGGGCTCGGCTAACTGTATAATATTTACACATATCAATTAACTACTGCTACTCGTTTGTATTTCTATCTATATATGACCCACAACGAACGGGGGTCCGGGGGCAGCGCCCCTGGCAGCGGGGTTCTAGGGGCGGCAGCCCCTAGCGGGGTCCAAGGGGCAGAGCCCCTGGCTGGGGTTAAGCTGCCAGGTCAGCTTGGAAAAATTTTATTTTCGATAACTGCCTTAACACATTTTCCATTAGGTTTTTAATTTATTTTATAGACGAACTTCGCTTCAGGCGAAGTTAAACCTTAGGCGAACTTGGAAACAGCTTGGTTCTGGCTTGATTCGATCGAATAGGAACACGTTCGATCGAATAGGAACACGTTCGATCGAATACAACACGTTCGATCGAATAGGAACACGTTCGATCAAACAGGAACACGTTCGATCGAATAGGAACACGTTCGATCGAATACAACACTCATTCGATCGAATACAAAACTCATTCAATCGAATGAGTTGGAGACCATTCGGTTGCTTCCCTATTCGGTCGACTGGACTTGTTCGATCTACGCATTCGATCGAATGGACTGATTCGATCGACTGGTTCGATCGAATGAGTCTGATTCGACTCCTTCAAGCTGGGCGACGGAGAAACCCACGGGTTTTCCAGATTTTCCAGATTTTTGACCCAAAATCGAAGTTTTTGACATGGAAATGCTCGGGATTGAAAGGGCTATCGATTCCTAGTACTTTTAAACACAAAAGCTTGCATTTTGACACCAAAACAAGGCGGTTTTTGACCCGAAAACTCAAGTTACGAAAATGGGAGTTTTTGCTCGATTTGAGGTCGAAAATGGTTATGAAAACGGATGATTTTCGAGAGGGACTTACCAAAAACGATTAGGAACAAGATTGTGGACTCGGATTTGTGATTTGAGAACTTTCTCTCTCTAGCTTCTCTCTCTAGAAATGAGAGTGTTTGGGTGGGTGTAAGTGAAGGAAGATGAAATGGTGAAAATGGTGGATAGTGTCAAGAACTTTCGTTTATATACTACGGGTTTGTGTTAGGCTCGGGTTGGCTTCCTACGGGTCGAGACAGGCCGAGTTCATAAAATAACTAAGCCCAAGGAACCCGTTCCTTACTCGACATTAAATAACTAAAACGTGAAATTACTAAACATAACTTTCTTTTATTTATCAATATAAAAAATTTGTAGGATGTTACAAGTCTTCCTCCCTTAAAGAGGTTTCGTTCCCCGAAACCTAAACTATTACATAAACAAACTAGGGTAAAACTTGCGCATCTCATCCTCGACTTCCCAAGTAGCATCAGATCCCTTGCGGTGCTTCCATATCACTTTGACCAAGGGTATAATCTTGTGACGAAGCTGCTTCTCCTTGCGATCAACGATCTTTATCGGTTGCTCGATGTAGTTCAATTGTTCATAAACCTCGATGTCCATTAAGGGCACGTGAGACGTGTCATCAGCTAGACACTTCCTAAGATGAGAAACATGGAAGGTTGAATGAATTCCTTCTAACTCATCGGGTAAATCCAGTTTGTAAGCTACTTCACCCACACGTTTTACAATCTTGAACGGTCCAATGTACCTCGGACTCAACTTTCCTCTTTTCCTAAAACGGATAATCCCCTTCCAAGGCGAGACCTTAAGCATCACATAGTCGCCAACGTTAAACTCAATTGGTCGTCGCCGCTTATCCGCATAAGACTTTTGTCTGTCTTGAGCGGCTTTCATTCTTGCTTTGATCTGATCGAACTTTGAAGACGTTTCTTGAACCACTTCTATACTTCCCATTTCCTTCTGACCAATCTCACCCCAACACACCGGGGTTCTACATCGTCTACCGTACAGCATCTCAAACGGTGGCATACCAATACTCGAATGGTAACTGTTGTTATAGGAGAACTCTGCCAGATGCAGATGATCATCCCAACTTCCACCAAAATCTAAAACGCAAGCACGTAGCATATCCTCAAGGGTTTGGATCGTCCTTTCAGACTGTCCATCGGTTTGAGGATGATACGCCGTACTGATGTTCAACCTCGTCCCCATAGCTTCATGAAATTTCTTCCAGAACCTCGAAGTAAACCGTGTATCCCTATCAGACACGATCGATAACGGTACTCCATGCTTGGTTACAATTTCTTTAATGAACAAGCTTGCTAACGTTTCTGACGAGATGGCCTCTCGTATGGGCAGAAAGTGAGCACTCTTGGTCAAACGGTCCACAATCACCCAGATGGTATCATGTTGCTTAGCTGTACGAGGTAGCTTAGTTATGAAATCCATGGTGATGTGTTCCCATTTCCACTCAGGTATCTCTAGCGGTTGCATCTTCCCACAAGGCTTTTGGTGTTCGGCTTTGACTTGTAAGCAAGTTAAGCACTTACCAACATAATCCACTACATCGCTCTTCAATCCTGGCCACCAGTAATCTCTTTTCAAGTCTTGGTACATCTTTGTAGCTCCTGGATGGATTGAGTACCTTGACTTATGAGCTTCATCTAAGATTCGACTTCTAAGATCACCATGGCGTGGGATCCACATACGGTCGAACCTAGTCTTAACTCCATGAGTGTTTTCCATCAACTCATCTTGCTGGCCATAAATCCTTTCCTTCTTTACTAACCCTTCATCTATTAACACTTCTGACTGCACCTTGATGATTTCTTCAAAAAGACTCGGGTTCATGATCAACTTGTATGACTTCACTGTTGCAAGGACTTCCTCATTCTTCCGACTTAACGCATCAGCGACCACGTTAGCTTTACCGGGGTAATACTTAATCTCACAGTCGTAATCCTTTATCAATTCTAACCATCTTCTCTGCCTCATGTTCAGTTCTTTCTGCTCGAAGAAGTACTTTAAACTCTTATGATCGGTATAGATAGTACACTTAGTGCCGTACAGATAATGCCTCCATATCTTAAGAGCATGCACTACAGCTGCTAACTCCAAATCATGCGTCGGGTAAGTACTCTCATGGACCTTCAACTGTCTAGACGCGTAGGCTATCACCTTCCCTCGTTGCATCAACACGCAACCTAACCCTTGATGCGAGGCATCAGCACAAACAACAAAATCCTCATCACCATCGGGTAAAGTAAGGATTGGAGCTTGCGTGAGTCTTCTCTTTAATTCTTCAAAGGCTTCTTCTTGAAATTTTCCCCAACTGAATACTATCGACTTTCGGGTCATACCAGTCAGCGGTGCGGCTATCTTGGAGAAACCTTCGATGAATCTCCTATAGTAGCCAGCTAACCCTAGGAAGCTTCGTATATCAGTCGGATTCTGCGGAGTCTTCCAATTCGTTATCGCTTCAATCTTAGCTGGGTCCACGGTAATCCCCTCCGGATTAACCACATGACCTAAAAAATTGCACTTCTCTTAACCAGAACGCGCACTTCGAAAACTTGGCGTACAACCTTTCTTTCTTCAGAACTTCCAATACCTCTCTCAGATGCTCGGCATGGTCAGACTCACTCTTTGAATAAATCAATATATCATCGATGAAGACGATAACCGACTTATCCAACATCGGTCGACACACCCTATTCATCATGTCCATAAATGCTGCAGGAGCATTTGTTAGACCGAATGACATTACAAGGAACTCGTAGTGTCCATACCGCGTTCGGAACGCTGTTTTAGGGATGTCTACCTCTTTCACCTTCAGCTGATGGTAGCCTGATCTGAGATCTATTCGTGAGAACCAACTCGAACCTTGCAGTTGGTCAAACAGATCGTCAATCCTAGGCAAGGGGTATCTATTCTTTACCGTAAGCTTATTCAACTCACGATAGTCTATGCACATTCTCATACTTCCATCCTTTTTCTTCACAAACAAAACCGGTGCGCCCCATGGAGAAACACTCGGTCTGATAAAACCCTTGTCGAGGAGTTCTTGCAGTTGGGACATTAATTCCTTCATCTCGGACGGTGCTAGACGGTAAGGCGCTTTCGCGACGGGCTGGGCTCCTGGTATTAAATCTATCTGAAATTCTATTTCTCGCTCCGGTGGCAGCCCTGGAAGATCCTCAGGGAATACTTCTGGGTAGTCGCGCACAATAGGAACATCCTTCATTTCTTTCGTCTCGGCCGTAGCGTTGACAACATACGCCAGGTAGGCACCGCACCCTTGCCTTAACAAACCCTCGGCTTTTATCATCGAAATGACATTAAGTCCATAACTCTCCTTATCACCATAAACCGTCACCGCACTACCATCCAATGACTTTAACCTTATCATCTTACTTTTACATACTATCTGAGCCTCAAACTCCGACAACCAATCCATACCCAAGACTACATCGAACCCTCCTAAGGCCATAACATACAAAGTAACAGGGAACTCATGTCCCTCTAACTCTATCTTACAATTCTTCACCATTTTTGTTATTTTCACCGAAGTGTCACTTGCGGTTTCTACTACAAAAGTTTCAGACACTCGGCAGCCTTTCATTTTAGCTAGTTTACTAAACGTCGTAGCTACAAAACTTCTATTCGCACCAGAATCAAATAATACAGAAGCGGAAACATCGTTCACTAGAAACGTACCTGTGACGACATCCGGAATCTGCCTGGCTTGTTCCTGGGTCAGCATGTAGGCTCTAGTTCTGGGCCTAGCTTGATCGGCATCCTTCTTTCCACTACCTCCAGCTACACCTTCAGTGCACTCCCTTGACATATGGCCTGTCTTGCCACATTTGTAACATGCTGGCTTCGCACTGCACTCATTGGCATAATGCCCTACCTTCCCACACTTATAACAGGCATTCGACCCCATTCTGCATTCTCCACCATGAGCCTTTCCACATTTGAGACAAACATTAGAACTTTTACCCCACTTGCACTCACCACCATGCCTCTTTCCGCAGGTCTTACACGATCTCTTCTCCCACACTTTCTGTTTCTTATCCCTGGAGTTCCATAACTGAGTACCCGGGTCGTTTAGCAGGAGTGACCCCTTTCTTCTCTTTCTCTTCGTCCCTTTCCACCCCATCATCCGCGGCCACGTCAGCATAGACCATTTCCGCGAGTCCAACAGCCGAATCAAAAGTAGCAGGTTGAACCGCCCTGACTAACATGCGGACCTTTTGTGGCAACCCCCTCACATAACACTTGATTCTCTTGACTTCAGTGTCAACCATGTCAGGCACCAACCTAGATAGTCGGTTGAACTCCGTGGTATACTCACGATGCGTCATCATACCGGCTTTTAAATTCTGGAACTTCATCTCCGTTCTTTCAACCTCGGCATCTGCACAGAACTTCTTCATTACCAACTCTTTCAAATCTTCCCACTTCATCCCTTTGATCTCTTCACGGGTCTTCCTCTGCTCCACACTCTCCCACCAATACATAGCCTCATCTACGAATGACTGAGTAGCATAGCCCACAGCTTGGTCGGGACGGCATTCGCTAATGCGGATAACCTTGTCCATAGCGGTTAACCACTGGAGAGTAGCGATTGCGTCTCCTAAACCAGTCAGCTTAGGCGGGTCACAACCTTTGAAGGACTTATAGCTGCACCCACCTTGTCCTCCTCTCCTATCATCGACTTTCACAGACTTATCCCCACTCGAGGCCCCTCTTTCACCTTCCCCATCCTTTCTACCATCACCACCCGCCCCTTCAGCAGTTCGTTCACGGCTTCCAGCAGATCCTTCGGGATTCAGGTTCTTCACAGCAGCAACTACAGCCTGAACAATGGCTGCTTGAACTGCAGGACTAAGTTGAACTTCCTCGTTGTTGTTCTGGTCTCCTCCAGCTGCGCTTCCTTCATCTTCGGTGTGGGAAGCTTCTTCTACCGAGGGTTGCCGGACAAGACGAGGCCTGCCACGACGTCCAGTGCGACCCCCAGCTTCAACAAATTCTCCAGCTCCAGCCATCAGTATCCTATATGAGAAAACACAAACATCATCACTCAAGGAACTATCTAGTACAAGGATAGTAAGGCTAACAGGTAATAACAGTGGCCAGTTGCGATTAGCTGATCACGTTACTTTCCGTGTCATATACACTTCCCTTTACGAGTCTATTTGTGCTGGTTCTACTTAAGCAGTTTGTCAATTTAAACAGTCAATTATTCCTATCCCTATCGTTCACATATCCTTTCTTTCTTATTAACATACATCATTTAATCATGCACTTTACCTTTACTGATCTTGCTTGAGCGACACATGGCATTCTTGAACTGGCATCTTCTTTCCTTTCTTACTTAAATCCCATTCTCTGTTCGAGTCTAAGCATGTAGGATGCTTAAATCTCTCGAACTTTGCTCTGATACCAACTTGTAAGGCCCCGTTACCGGTAACCCTACTTTCGTGTTGGATTTACTCATAAACACAGTTCTAAATATCAGAGTTAATTAAAAACTTTACGCGGAATATAAAACTTTCATAAAACATTACATATCAATTCATAATCATGTCTTTAAACATTCCTCTTGTCTTTCAAAATCAAAACGTAACTTATAAAACATATCGGATCTTCAGATGCCAGGCTTTAGTCTTCTGCCATGTGTCCTCCACTCAAGCCAGCTGTCTCATCCTACTCACCTGCGTGCATACTAAAAGTCAGCTACGCTGAGTGAGTTCTAGTTAATCATACACTACCATACAATACCTTGTTACATACATACGTACTTAACCTCATAACTTTCTTTCATACACACATAAGTACTCATACCTTCATTCTTACTTACATACTTTCTTTCTTACTTACATACTTTCTTTCTTACTTACATACTTTCTTTACATTCATAATCATACGTTTTAAAGAGCCTTTCGCCCTATAACCTCACAGATATTATAAGGGTCTGGTCCCTAACATCACAGATATTATAAGGGTCTGGTCCCTAACATCACAGATATTATAAGGGTCTGGTCCCTATCATCACAGATATTATGAGGGTCTGGTCCCTAACATCACAGATATTATTAGGGTCTGGTCCCTAACATCACAGATATTATTAGGGTCTGGTCCCATGTTTTCGAATATTAGTAGGGTTCGATTCCCTCTTCGTTACCATACAACCATGCATCATACCTCGAGTATTATTAGGGCTCGGTACCCCTTTCGTAACCATACAACCATACAACCGTCATTTCCTTCTTTTATTAACTTTCTTACGTTCATACACATAAACATACATATCATACTTGCCATATTTATAACGTTACAACCTGACAGTACGTGCAATATCCGAAGATCGTTCACGAACCATCAAGCAATCATTCATACATATCACATATATCACCTATGGCATACACTTATCACTTTGGATAAATGTATTAACAACACATCAAGTATGCACGCAGCCCCGAAAACATAACAAGGAATGGGGCTAGAAACTCACCTGGATCCTGTTACGCTCGCCGTTGATCGTAATTCCTTTCTTTAACTGGGCTCGGCTAACTGTATAATATTTACACATATCAATTAACTACTGCTACTCGTTTGTATTTCTATCTATATATGACCCACAACGAACGGGGGTCCGGGGGCAGCGCCCCTGGCAGCGGGGTTCTAGGGGCGGCAGCCCCTAGCGGGGTCCAAGGGGCAGAGCCCCTGGCTGGGGTTAAGCTGCCAGGTCAGCTTGGAAAAATTTTATTTTCGATAACTGCCTTAACACATTTTCCATTAGGTTTTTAATTTATTTTATAGACGAACTTCGCTTCAGGCGAAGTTAAACCTTAGGCGAACTTGGAAACAGCTTGGTTCTGGCTTGATTCGATCGAATAGGAACACGTTCGATCGAATAGGAACACGTTCGATCGAATACAACACGTTCGATCGAATAGGAACACGTTCGATCAAACAGGAACACGTTCGATCGAATAGGAACACGTTCGATCGAATACAACACTCATTCGATCGAATACAAAACTCATTCGATCGAATGAGTTGGAGACCATTCGGTTGCTTCCCTATTCGGTCGACTGGACTTGTTCGATCTACGCATTCGATCGAATGGACTGATTCGATCGACTGGTTCGATCGAATGAGTCTGATTCGACTCCTTCAAGCTGGGCGACGGAGAAACCCACGGGTTTTCCAGATTTTCCAGATTTTTGACCCAAAATCGAAGTTTTTGACATGGAAATGCTCGGGATTGAAAGGGCTATCGATTCCTAGTACTTTTAAACACAAAAGCTTGCATTTTGACACCAAAACAAGGCGGTTTTTGACCCGAAAACTCAAGTTACGAAAATGGGAGTTTTTGCTCGATTTGAGGTCGAAAATGGTTATGAAAACGGATGATTTTCGAGAGGGACTTACCAAAAACGATTAGGAACAAGATTGTGGACTCGGATTTGTGATTTGAGAACTTTCTCTCTCTAGCTTCTCTCTCTAGAAATGAGAGTGTTTGGGTGGGTGTAAGTGAAGGAAGATGGTGAAAAATGGTGGAAGTGTCAAGAACTTTCGTTTATATACTACGGGTTTGGTTAGGCTCGGGTTGGCTTCCTACGGGTCGAGACAGGCCGAGTTCATAAAATAACTAAGCCCAAGACCCGTTCCTTACTCGACATTAAATAACTAAAACGTGAAATTACTAAACATAACTTTCTTTTATTTATCAATATAAAAATTTTAGGATGTTACATGTACCTACCTATTGTCGTCCACTAGAGGTGCATAAAATCAGGTTTTCTAATCCCCGGTTCCGTATACGAAACGGGTTCGAATACGACCGGGTATTTAAAAATTGGGTTGTGTCTAGTTATTTTATTTAAAAACCATAACCTATGCATTGGTATGGATATAGATATTCTAAAACCGGGTATTTAAATACGCTATTTATGGATATTGAAATAACCCAATTTTCAGATTTTTCTAGTATAGACTGGGGTCTTTTAGGGGGCTGCATTTTTTGGGGTACTTTCCAGGTATTTTTCTAGTAATTTCGGAATATATTCATACCGTCGCCTGAACGCCCGACTTTTATCGACCGACACAACCCCATTATTGTTCCACCTCAATTTTTAAATATTTGTATGTTTTACTTTATCTTTTACTTTTGATATCATTACGCACGTAACCAAAACCGATTGAATTCGTATCGACTTACCGCCTCAACGCTTGGGTTTTACCACCCCCATGAGTTTTACCAACTTCACCCAACGCAACACGCCACGTGAAACACTAGTTAATAAAAAAATAACAAGGGCTCCTCCGATCCTCTATGCTATGGCCTATGTGACGGTGTTTCACCCCCCAAGTGCTTATGTGGCGTGATAGGACACATAAATTCTCACCTCCACAGTGAAGATGTAGATCTTCATACTGGATCCATCATGAACCTACCTATTGTCGCCCACTAGAGGTGCATATAATCAGGTTTTTCTAACACCCGGTTCCGGATATGAAACGGGTTCGAATACGACCAGGTATTTGAAAATCGGGCCGTGTCCAGGTAATTTCTTTAAAAACCATAGCCTATGCATCGGTACAGATATAGATATGCTAAAACCGGGTATTTAAATAGGCTATTTACGAATATTGAAAAACCCTATTTTCGGATTTTTTTCGAGTATAGATTGGTTTTTTTTATGGGGCTGCATTTTTTGGGATACTTTTCACGTAGATTACAGGTGTTTTTCGAGAAATTTCGGAATAAATCCATACCGCCGCCTGAATGCCAGATTTTTATCGACCGACAAAACCCCATTATCGTTCCACCTCAATTATTAAATATTTTGTTGTTTTACCGTTGCTATTTGTTTTGATGTCGTAACACACTTAACTAAAACCGATTGAATTCGCTTCGACTTACCGCCTAGAGGCTCGGGTTTTAACACCGCCACGAATTTTACCAACTTTACCCAGCATAAAACGGCACGTGAAACACTAGTTAATAATAAAATAACAAGGGCTCCTCCAACCCTCTATACTATGGCCTATGTGACGGTGTTCCACCCCCCAAGTGCCTATGTGACGTGGTAGGACACCTAACTTCTCACCTCCACAGTGAAGATGTAGATCTTCATACTTGAGCCAGCATGTACCTACATATTGTCGTCCACTAGAGGTACATAAAATCAGGTTTTCTAATCCCCGGTTCCGTATACGAAACGGGTTCGAATACGACTGGGTATTTGAAATTTGTGTCATGTCTAGTTATTTTCTTTAAAAACCATAACCTATGCATTGGTATGGATATAGATATTCTAAAACCGGGTATTTAATTACGCTATTTACGGATATTGAAATAACCCTATTTTCATATTTTTTTCGAGTATAGACTGGGGTCTTTTAGGGGGCTGCATTTTTTGGGGTACTTTCCAGATATTTTTCGAGTAATTTCGGAATATATTCATACCGTCGCCTGAACGCCCGACTTTTATCAACCGACACAACCCCAATATTGTTCCACCTCAATTTTTAAATATTTGTATGTTTTACTTTATCTTTTACTTTTGATATCATTACGCACGTAACCAAAACCGATTGAATTCGTATCGACTTACCGCCTCAACGCTTGGGTTTTACCACCCCCATGAGTTTTACCAACTTCACCCAACGCAAGACGCCACGTGAAACACTAGTTAATAATAAAATAACAAGGGCTCCTCTGATCCTCTATGCTATGGCCTATGTGACGGTGTTTCACCCCCCAAGTGCTTATGTGACGTGATAGGACACCTAAATTCTCACATCCACAGTGAAGATGTAGATCTTCATACTGGATCCATCATGAACTTACCTATTGTCGCCCACTAGAGGTGCATATAATCAGGTTTTTTTAACACCCGGTTCCGGATATGAAACGGGTTCGAATAGGACCAGGTATTTGAAAATCAGGCCGTATCCAGGTAATTTCTTTAAAAACCATAGCCTATGCATCGGTACAGATATAGATATGCTAAAACCGGGTATTTAAATAGGCTATTTACGAATATTGAAAAACCCTATTTTCGGATTTTTTTCGAGTATAGATTGGTTTTTTTTATGGGGCTGCATTTTTTGGGATACTTTTCACGTAGATTACAGGTATTTTTCGAGTAATTTCGTAATATATCCATACCGCCGCCTAAACGCCTAATTTTTATCATCCGACAAAACCCCATTATTGTTCCACCTCAATTATTAAATATTTTTTTTGTTTTACCGTTGCTATTAGTTTTGATGTCGTAACACACTTAACTAAAACCGATTGAATTCGCTTCGACTTACCACCTGGACGCTCGGGTTTTAACACCGCCACGAGTTTTACCAACTATACCTAGCATAAAACGGCACGTGAAACACTAGTTAATAATAAAATAACAAGGGCTCCTCCGAACCTCTATGCTATGGTCTATGTGACGGTATTCCACCCCCCATGTGCCTTTGTGACGTGGTAGGACACCTAACTTCTCACCTCCACAATGAAGATGTAGATCTTCATACTTGAGCCAGCATGTACCTACCTATTGTCGTCCACTAGAGGTGCATCTAATCAGGTTTTCTAATCCCCGGTTCCGTATACGAAACGGGTTCGAATACGACCGGGTATTTGAAAATTGGGTCGTGTCTAGTTATTTTATTTAAAAACCATAACCTATGCATTGGTATGGATATAGATATTCTAAAACCGGGTATTTAAATACGCTATTTACGGATATTGAAATAACCTTATTTTTAGATATTTTTTTCGAGTATAGACTGGGGTCTTTTAGGGGGCTGCATTTTTTGGGGTACTTTCCAGGTATTTTTCGAGTAATTTCGGAATATATTCATACCGTCGCCTGAGCCCGACTTTTATAGACCGACACAACCCCATTATTGTTCCACCTCAATTTTTAAATATTTGTATGTTTTACTTTATCTTTTACTTTTGATATCATTACGCTCGTAACCAAAACCGATTGAATTCGTATCGACTTACTGCCTCAACGCTTGGGTTTTACCACCACATGAGTTTTACCAACTTCACCCAACGCAACACGCCACGTGAAACACTAATTAATAATAAAACAACAAGGGCTCCTCCGATCCTCTATTCTATGGCCTATGTGACGGTGTTTCACCCCCCAAGTGCTTATGTGACGTGATAGGACACCTAAATTCTCACCTCCACAGTGAAGATGTAGATCTTCATACTGGATCCATCATGAACCTACCTATTGTCGCCCACTAGAGGTGCATATAATCAGGTTTTTCTAACACCCGGTTCCGGATATGAAACGGGTTCGAATACGACCAGGTATTTGAAAATCGGGCCGTGTCCAGGTATTTTCTTTAAAAACCATAGCCTATGCATCGGTACAGATATAGATATGCTAAAACCGGTTATTTAAATAGGTTATTTACGAATATTGAAAAACCCTATTTTCGGATTTTTTTCGAGTATAGATTGGTTTTTTATGGGGCTGCATTTTTGGGATACTTTTCACGCAGATTACAGTTATTTTTCGAGTAATTTCGGAATATATCCATACCGCCGCCTAAACGCCTGATTTTTATCATCCGACAAAACCCCATTATTGTTCCACCTCAATTATTAAATATTTATTTGTTTTACCATTGCTATTAGTTTTGATGTCGTAACACACTTAACTAAAACCGATTGAATTCGCTTCGACTTACCGCCTGGATGCTCGGGTTTTAACACCTCCACGAGTTTTACCAACTATACCTAGCATAAAACGGCACGTGAAACACTAGTTAATAATAAAATAACAAGGGCTCCTCCGACCCTCTATGCTATGACCTATGTGACGGTGTTCCACCCCCCCCCCCCCCAAGTGCCTATGTGACGTGGTAGGACACCTAACTTCTCACCTCCACAATGAAGATGTAGATCTTCATACTTGAGCCAGCATGTACCTACCTAATGTCGTCCACTAGAGGTGCATAAAATCAGGTTTTCTAATCCCCGGTTCCTTATACGAAACGGGTTCGAATACGACCGGGTATTTGAAAATTGGGTCGTGTCGAGTTATTTTCTTTAAAAACCATAACCTATGCATTGGTATGGATATAGATATTCTAAAACCGGGTATTTAAATACGCTATTTACGGATATTGAAATAACCCTATTTTCAGATTTTTTTTCGAGTATAGACTGGGGTCTTTTAGGGGGCTGCATTTTTTGGGGTACTTTCCAGGTATTTTTCAAGTAATTTCGGAATATATCCATACCGCCGCCTGAACGCCCGACTTTTATCGACCGACACAACCCATTATTGTTCCACCTCAATTTTTAAATATTTGTATGTTTTACTTTATCTTTTACTTTTGATATCATTACGCGCTTAACCAAAACCGATTGAATTCATATCGACTTACCGCCTCAACACTTGGGTTTTACCACCCCCATGAGTTTTACCAACTTCACCCAACGCAACACGCCACGTGAAACACTAGTTAATAATAAAATAACAAGGGCTCCTCCGATCCTCTATGCTATGGCCTATGTGACGGTGTTTCACCCCCAAGTGCTTATGTGACGTGATAGGACACCTAAATTCTCACCTCCACAGTGAAGATGTAGATCTTCATACTGGATCCATGATGTACCTACCTATTGTCGCCCACTGGAGGTGCATAAAATCAGGTTTTTCTAACACCCGGTTCCGGATATGAAACGGGGTCGAATACGACCGGGTATATGAAAATCAGGTCGTGTCCAGGTATTTTCTTTAAAAACCATTGCCTATGCATCCAGTACAGATATAGATACGGGGATGCATATTTTTGGTATTTTTCATGTAGATTACATGTATTTTTCGAGTAATTTCGGAATATATCCTTACCACCGCCTGAACGCCCGATTTTGATCTTCCGACACAACCCCATTATTGTTCCGCCACTATTATTAAATATTTTTTTGTTTTGCTTTTGCTTTTAGTTAAGATACCATAACACACGTAACCAAAACCGATTAAATTCGCGTCGACTTACCGCCTCAATGCTTGTTTTTACCACCGCCACGTGTTTTACCAACTTCACCCAGCGCAACACGCCACGTGAAAAACTAGTTAATAATAAAATAACAGTGGCTCCTCCGACCCTTTATGCCATGCATATGTGACGGTGTTCCACCCGCCAAGTGCCTATGTGACATGATAGGACACCTAACGTCTCACCTCCACTGTCAATATGTAGATCTTCATACTTGATCCATCATGTACCTACATATTGTCGCCCACTAGAGGTGCATAAAAATGGGTTTTTCTAACACCCGGTTCCGGATATGAAACGCGTTCTACTACGACCAGGTATTTGAAAATCGAGTCATGTTCAGGTATTTTCTTTAAAAACCATAGCCTATGCATCAGTTATGAATATAGATATTCTAAAACCGGGTATTTAAATACGCTATTTACGGATATTGTAAAAATACTATTTTCGGATTTTTTTCGAGTATAGATTGGTTTTTTTATGGCGCTGCATTTATTTGGGTACTTTTCAGGTAGATTACAGGTATTTTTCGAGTAATTTCCGAATATATCCATACCGCCGCCTAAACGCCTGATTTTTATCATCCGACAAAACCCCATTATTGTTCCACCTCAATTATTAAATATTTTTTTGTTTTACCGTTGCTATTAGTTTTGATGTCGTAACACACTTAACTAAAACCGATTGAATTCGCTTCGACTTACAGCCTGGACGCTCGGGTTTTAACACCGCCACGAGTTTTACCAACTTTACCCAGCATAAAACGGCACGTGAAACACTAGTTAATAATAAAATAAAAAGGGCTCCTCCGACCCTCTATGCTATGGCCTATGTGACGGTGTTCCACCCCCAAGTGCCTATGTGACGTGGTAGGACACCTAACTTCTCACCTCCACAGTGAAGATGTAGATCTTCATACTTGAGCCAGCATGTACCTACCTATTGTCGTCCACTAACGGTGCATAAAATCAGGTTTTCTATTCCCCGCATCCGTATACGAAACGGGTTCGAATACGACCGGGTATTTGAAATTTGGGTCGTGTCTAGTTATTTTCTTTAAAAACCATACCCTATGCATTGGTATGGATATAGATATTCTAAAACCGGGTATTTAAATACGCTATTTACGGATATTGAAATAACCCTATTTTTGGATTTTTTTTTCGAGTATAGACCGGGGTCTTTCAGGGGCTGCATTTTTTGGGGTACTTTCCGGGTATTTTTCGAGTAATTTCGGAATATATCCATACCTTCGCCTGAACGGCCGACTTTTATCGACCGACACAACCCCATTATTGTTCCACCTCAATTTTTAAATATTTGTATGTTTTACTTTATCTTTTACTTTTGATATCATTACGCACGTAACCATAACCGATTGAATTCATATCGACTTACCGCCTCAACGCTTGGGTTTTACCACCCCCATGAGTTTTACCAACTTCACCCAATGCAACACTCCACGTGAAACACTAGTTAATAATAAAATAACAAGGGCTCCTCCGATCCTCTATGCTATGGCCTATGTGACGGTGTTTCACCCCCAAGTTCTTATGTGACGTGATAGGACACCTAAATTCTCACCTCCACAGTGAAGATGTAGATCTTCATACTGGATCCATCATGAACCTACCTATTGTCGCCCACTAGAGGTGCATATAATCAGGTTTTTCTAACACCCGGTTCCGGATATGAAACGGGTTCGAATATGACCGGGTATTTGAAAATCGGGTCGTGTCCAGGTATTTCTTTAAAAACCATAGCCTATGCATCGGTACAGATATAGATATGCTAAAACCGGGTATTTAAATAGGCTATTTACGTATATTGAAAAACCCTATTTTCGGATTTTTTAAGAGTGTAGATTGGTTTTTTTATGGGGCTGCATTTTTTGGGGTACTTTTCACGTAGATTACGGGTATTTTTCGAGTAATTTCGGAATATATCCATACCGCCGCCTGAACGCCCGATTTTTATCTTCCGACACAACCCCATTATTGTTCCACTTCAATTATTAAATATTTTTTGTTTTACCTTTGCATTTAGTTTTGATATCATTACGCACGTAACCAAAATCGATTGAATTCGTGTCGACTTACCGCCTCGACGCTCGGGTTTTAACACCGCCACAAGTTTTACCAACTTTACCCAGCACAAAACGGCACGTGAAACACCAGTTAATAAAAAAATAACAAGGGCTCCTCCGACCCTCTATGCTATGGCCTATGTGACGGTGTTCCACCCCCCAAGTGCCTATGTGACGTGGTAGGACACTTAACTTCTCACCTCCACAGTGAAGATGTAGATCTTCATACTTGAGCCAGCATGTACCTACCTATTGTCGTCCACTAGAGGTGCATAAAATCAGGTTTTCTAATCCCCGGTTCCGTATACGAAACGGGTTCGAATACGACCGGGTATTTGAAAATTGGGACGTGTCTAGTTATTTTTTTATAAACCATAACCTATGCATTGGTATGGATATAGATATTCTAAAACCGTGTATTTAAATATGCTATTTATGGATATTGAAATAACCCTATTTTCGGATTTTTTTCGAGTATAGACTGGGGTCTTTCACGAGCTGCATTTTTAGGGGTACTTTCCAGGTATTTTTTGAGTAATTTCGGAATATATCCATACCGTCGCCTGAACGCCCGACTTTTATCGACCGACATAACCCCATTATTGTTCCACATCTATTATTAAATACTTTTTTGTTTTACCGTTGCTTTTAGTTATGATATCATAATGCATTTAACCAAAACCGATTGAATCCGCGTCGACTTACCGCCTCAACGCTTGGGTTATACCACCTCCACGAGTTTTACCAACTTCACCCAGCGCAACACGCCACGTGAAACACTAGTTAATAATAAAATAACAAGGGCTCCTCCGACCCTCTATGCTATGGCCTATGTGATGGTGTTCCACCCCCAAGTGCCTATGTGACGTGATAGGACACCTATCTTCTCACCTCCACAGTGAAGATATAGATCTTCATACTTGAGCCTTCATGTACCTACCTATTGTCGTCCACTGGAGGTGCATAAAAGCTGGTTTTTCTAACCCCTGGTTCCGGATATGAAATGTGTTTGAATACTACCGGGTATTTTAAAATCGGGTCGTGTCCACGTATATTCTTTAAAAACCATAACCTATGCATTGTTATGGATATAGATATTCTAAAACCGGGTATTTAAATAGGCTATTTACGGATATTGAAAAAAAACCCAATTTTCGGATTATTTTTTTTTTCGAGTATAGACTAGGTTTTTTTATGGGGCTGCATTTTTTGGGTACTTTCAAAGTATTTTTCAAGTAATTTCGGAATATATCCATACTGCGGCCTGAACGCCCGAATTTTATCGACCGACACAACCCCATTATTCTTCCACCTCAATTATTAATATTTTTATGTTTTACATTTGCTTTTAGTTTTGATATCATAACGCACGTAACCAAAAACGATTGAATTCGCGTCGACTTACCGCCTCAACGCTTGGGTTTTACCACTGCCACGTGTTTTACCAACTTCACACAACGCAACACGCCACGTGAAAAACTAGTTACTTATAAAGTAGCAAGGACACCTAACTTCTAACCTCCACAGTGAAGATGTAGATCTTCATACTTGAGCCATCATGTACCTACCCATTGTCGCCCACTAGAGGTGCATAAAATCGGGTTTTTCTAACACCCGGTTCCGGATATGAAACGGGTTTGAATACGACCGGGTATTTGAAAATCGGTTCATGTCCTGGTATTTTCTTCAGAAACCATAGCCTATGCATCAGGTATAGATATTGATATGCTAAAACCGGGTAGTTAAATACGCTACTTAAGGATATTGAAAAAACCCTATTTTCGGATTTTTTCGATTATAGATTGGGTTTTTTTATGGGGCTGCATTTTTTGGGGTACTTTTCAGGTGGTTTACAAGTATGTTTCAGGTAATTTCGGAATATATCCATACATCCGCCTGAACGACCGATTTTTATCAACCGACACAACCCCATTATTGTTCCACCTCAATTTTTAAATATTTTTTTGTTTACATTTTCTTTAAGTTTTAATACCATAACGAACGTAACCAAAACCGATTGAATTAACGTCGACTGGCTGCCTCAATGCTTGGGTTTTACTACCGCCACGTGTTTTACCAACTTCACCCAGCGCAACATGCCACGTGAAATACTAGTTAATAATTAAATAACAAGGGCTCCTCCGACCCTCTATGCCATGGCCTATTCGACGGTGTTCCACCCCCCAAGTGCCTATGTGACGTGATAGGACACCTAACTTCTCACCTCCACAGTGAAGATGTAGATCTTCATACTGGATCCATCATGTACCTACCTATTTTTGCCCACTAGAGGTGTATAAAATCGGGTTTTTCTAACCCCTGGTTCCGGGCATGAAACGGGTTCGAATACGACCGGGTATTTGATAATCGGGTCATGTCTAGGTATTTTCTTTAAAAACTATACCCTATGCATCATGTGACAGCTGCCAAAAACTAGACTAATCTAGTAATTATCTTAACCGCAATCGCGTATTAATTAACGTTGCTTGCTATTTTGAGAATAATGTCCTTCTCAACAAAAGTAAAAAAGAAAACTCCTTATTTGATTTTGTACAAGAGAAAGCCCTACATCAAGTTTCTCAAGCCTTTTGGTTGCAAGTTCTCCTTGTTGAATACTAAAGATTACTTGAACAAGTTTCAATCTAAATCTTTAGATTGTTTCTTTGTTGGTTATTTCACACACTCAAAAGCTTATAGAGTATATGTGAAGGATCATCTGAGTGTTATTGAATTATTGATAATATTCAATTAAAAGCAATTCAACACTGTTGATGAAGCATCATGGCTATTTGATCTGGAGAAGTTAATCAATTCATTCAAGATCTATTCTGAAGACTTTGATGAAACCTTGCATAGAACAAGTATAGACTTTGATGAAACCTTGCATAGAACAAGTATCCTTGAAGCTACTTAAGAAAGGAAAGTTGATTTGGACAGGTTATGGTCCAAAGTTGCTAATAAGAATCCTGAGTATTCTTTTGATAAAATGCTTCTGAAGATGAGTATGAAGAAAAACCAAATGAACATCTTGATCTTCCACAAGATCAAGAAAATGATGTTATAATTGAAAATCGAACCAATGACCTGCAAGATCAAGACAAAGATGATAGAGAATCAAGGTTTGGAACTCTATTTAAAAAATTGAATATGGGAAATGCTGTTGCATCAACATCAAATCAGAATGTTGAAGGGCCAACAATGAATAATGAAACATCAGATTTGAAAGGTGAGGGACCTTATCTCAACGACACAATTATTGATTCAACAATTACATCAAATCAAGTCATCCAAATTTTTTCCGTTGAACGAAACCATGCTGCTGAAAACATAATTGGTGACTTGCATGAAAGAGTAACTAGAAGTGCATCTGAAACTGCAAACATTTGTTTGAATTCCTGTTTTCTATCCCAAATTGAACCTCAGAACATAGTTCAAGCTTTAAAAGACAACAGTTGGGTAGAAGCTATGCCATAAGAGTTGGCTCAATTCAGAAATTTGCAAGTTTAGGAACTTGTTGATAAACCAAGAGGAAAGTTTGGAATTGGCACCAAGTGGGTTTTCAGATATAAGAAGGATGAAAGAGGAATAGTAATGAAGAACAAAGCAAGACTAGTTGCACTAGGATGCCTACCGGAAGAAGGGATAGATTTTAAAGAGTTGTTTGCTCCAGTAGCTAGGCTAGAAGCTATCTGAATCTTCTTAGCCTATGCTGCTTCTAAAATTATTACAGTATTTCAATTGGATGTCAAATCTGCTTTCTTAAATGGCAAGATAGAAGAGGAGGTGTATGTCACTCAACCTCAAGGTTTAAGGATCCTGAGTATCCAAATAGAGTGTATAAAGTAAACAAAGCTCTATATGGATTGCTTCAAGCTCCAAGAGATTGGTGTGATGAGTTGTCTAATCTTCTTCTAGTAAATTGTTTTGAAAGGGAAGCCCTTGATAAGATCCTCTTCTACCAGAAAAAAGGGAGATATTTGCTTCTGGTTCAAGTATACGTTGATTATATCTTCGGGTCAATAAATGAACCTATGTGTTTGGAGTTTGAAGAGGTTATGAAGTCTAAGTATTGTATGATCTCTATGGGAGTGATGAATTTCTTTCTTGGATTGCAAGTTAAATAGAAGACAGATGGCCTATTCATCTGTCAATCCAAGTATGTTGAAGACGTCTTGAACAAGTTCAAATGCCAAAACCTAAAGACTGCTTCTACTCCAATTAATACTCATGAGAAAATGGTAGCCGATGAAAAAGGGGAGCTTGAAGATTAACAAGAATATCGAGCTAAGATTGGATCATTGATGTATATAATTACTTCAAGAGCAGACATTATGTTTGTTGTATGTGTGTTTGCAAGATTCCAATCAAATCCAAAAGTTTCTCATATGAGTGTTGTCAAGAGAATCTTTAGATATCTGAAAGGAACGCCTAATTTGGGTATCTGGTATCATTAGTATGATGGATGTAACATGAGTAGAAAGTCTACATCAGGTGGTTGCCAATTCTTGGGAGACAAGCTAGTATCATGGCAATTCAAGAAGCAAACAACTGTTTCAATCTCAACTGCTGAAAATGAATACATTGTTGCATCTGCTCGCTGTGCTCTTGTCCTCTGGATTCAGAATCAACTACTGGACTATGGTCTGAATTACTTGAACGCTCCTATTTATATTGATAATACCGTTGCACTGATTATTGTTAAGAATCCCACTCAAAGACCAAGCATATTGAAATCAGACACTATTTTATCAGAGATTGCAGCGAGAAAGGTCTAATAGAAATGAAAAGAGTTTACACTAGTGAAAACCTGGCCGATTTGTTCACCAAGCCACTAGATAAAACAAGATTTAATTTTCTATTAAAAGCTTTGGGCATGATCAACTCTGATGAAGTCTTACTGATGATGTTCGCTCAATGTGCTAACTGACTATCTGATTAAAGGTCTTGAGTGAATAAGTTATGTTTTGTGTTTGAATATTTTATTCTGTTTGACTGATGTGTGCGTTAATAATTATGTTTTACTTAGGTGTCTAGGATGCTTAGATATGTTTTCAGTTATTACATTTGCTATGAAATGTTTATCTGCATGCTTATCCGATGTCTTGCTTGTGATTTGATGATCTAAAATGATGATGTGTTTAGAACATGATAGACTTTGCATAATTTATCTTGAATAGAACTTTATGTTAGTCTAATTGTGTTAACGCATACCATTCATTTGTGATCATTCTTGAGTATGTTATTGATTTCTTTTGACAAAACTGTGCTTCGATTTCAAACTTGTGTGCTCAAATGAACATTTTTCAAAGTAAATCATTTTTGATAATCTGTGCAAGTTATTGGTGTAGAGAAATGATATGATTATTTAGTTCAAAGCCTTATAGATGCTTAAAAGGTTTTCAATGAAAATTGATTCAACCTTTTGAGAAATGGTAGTAGATTGATTATTTATACCAATCATATGGATTTAAAAAGCTAAAAGGACTATTAGAGCAGTCATTGTTATGTATGGTAGCTTTTCATGATGTGTAAAAACTGAGGTGATATAAACATAGTGAATATGCTAATCTTAATGTGAGATACATTGTTGAAATATGCATGTTTCAAGATACATCTCTTCGAATTATAGGCAGAAAAGTAATTACCCAGTCGTACACAAGCCTGTTGGTATTCGGTCAGTCAAAATGGAACAATTTATATATATGACAAAGAACAAATTTGAGCAAAGTGATTTTAAATCAACCAAAAGTTGATAAAATTACAAACACGAGGGTTTAAACTAGAACTACAGAGGTGGGGCATCAAAATAAGTCGTGAACACCTTGGATGAAAGGCCTTTATGTCCGTATTGTGTGGCAAGTAACTCCAACGTTCAACCTCAAATGTTTGAAAAGTTTTTTAAAAGTTGAATTATTAAGAAATTTTTATAAAGGTTCAAGTCATAAAAGTAGTTTGACCAAACATCAGGGGGTTGAAGTCAATTTGGGGTGATCTGGAGAAAGCCGAATAAGCCTTGAGAAGATATATGGAACATCTTAGTGCAATAAGGGTTATCCATTTTTGTATTATGCAACTAATCGAATCTTAAACATATCACCAAAGTAATGAAATTCATGCGAAGTAATTACGTGCTATTAACCTGCCTAGGTGTCATAATAATGTTGAGAACAAGGTATTGAAAGGTGACTTAATCAATATGATCCCATGTTGTGATCTTTTCATAAAAGAAAAGGATTTGAAATAATTTAGCTAAAATTTGATCTCATTATGCACCATTTGCTCTTAAACTTTGAATCTAAAAGAAAAAAACTGGTTAAAGTAAGGTTTAAGTTAAAAAGTGTTGCATTTTCACGCTGAATAAGTCTAAACATGTAAATTCGAGTAAACTTTGATGTTTTTGAACTTTCATGTAAACTTAGGCGTTTTATTTGAAGTTTAACTCATTCGAGTATACTTGATACTTGTTTGCTATGAATATGTTTGATTGTGTACTTTCGAGTAAACTTTGATGATTATGAACTTTCGAGTAAACTTAGGTGTTTTATTAGAAGTCCAAATCATCCGAGCATACTTGATGAATGTTTAAAATGAATGTGTCTAAATATGCTTTGGTATGACTTTTGAGTAAACTTATGTGTTTCAGTTGAAACTTGTCTATTTCAAGCATACTTTATGACTTTGAATTGAAATTGCTCAAAATGAATATTTTTCAAGTAACCTTGACTATTTACTTGTTGTTTAGCCCTATCGATTAAACATGGTATATTTGTCAAGCATACTTGTTAAAATATTGATTTACTTGTTTGTTGAATATGTTTGAATACTTAATCTGAAATTACAAGTGTTTTCGAGTAAACTTTGTTTTTTGAGAAACCTCATGCATAGGGCACACTTTTATATTATAATAATAGTTCAAGTGCTCTCCAAGCATACTTGCATTTTTTAGAAAATTTGAAGTAAATTTTACTTTCCAAGTATACCTTATCAATATTCTTCCTTTCATACCCATATCACCATCAATGGCCTCCCAACAATCTTCTACTTCATCAACCAGGCATTCATCAGTTTCACTCCCACCGAGATCCTCACTACCAATGCCTCCTCCACTTGCGGGAGCACCAAGGACTACTGCTGCTGGAAACAAGACGCAACTACCAGTCTTCCAGAGCACGAAAACCACTATTGCCACTTCGGTGGTTAATTCTAACAATGATGTTTCTAATATGTTTTCGCAGGTTAAAGCATACATGGAGCAGCAAAGCAAGACTAACCAGAGGATCCCTCGTGAGATAGAGGATCTCAAGAAGGCTAAGAGGTCAGTGGAGGATCAGACTCCTCTGATGCCTAGGATGCTGGATTTTACCACTCCAGGATCCTTGGCTCAAATTGCTTAAGGATCATCTATCTTCCAACCAGGGCCACGGGTCAGCAAGCTCAAGGATCCTCGATTTTCCAGCAAGGATCATCTATCCTTCAACTAGGGTCCATGGGTCAGCAAGCTCAAGGATTCCGTTCTTCCAGCCATGATCATCTATCCTTCTACAAGGGTCCATGGGTCAGCAAGCTCAAGGATCCCCGTTCCTTCAACAAGGAACGTCCATCCTTCAACCAGGATCCTTTGGATTGTATCATCCAGGATCCTTCAACTCCCAACCTCAAGGATCCTTCTTCCAGAATCAAGGATCCTCTGGAACTCAACATCAAAGGTCTTCAGAGGTACATGAAAAAGATATTATCCACATTCAAACCATTGCCTCTGGAGGACCAACTCCTGTAGCAGACGCTTTTTACCTCAGCTATTCTTCTGGTATCAACCAAGCTATGGCTAAGGAACTGCGGAAGCTTAAGGATATGATATCCAGTGTACCAGGGGTGGTCTGACCGATCCCTAAAATACCAAAAGGAAGCCACAAGTTGTCTAGATTTGCTCCACCTATTTGTGATGCTGAAGTCTCAAAATGATTTCAGACCCCCAACATGAAGGTGTATGATGGGACAACTGATCCTGAAGAGCATGTGGCTCAATACAGGGAGAGGATGGAAATCAATCCAATTCCTGAAAGACTCAAGGAGGCTTGTCTATGCAAGAGTTTTGGATCCATACTAACAGGATCTGCATTAAAATGGCTGCTAAGTCTTCCTCCCTTTTCTGTTACTTGTTTTTCACATTTAGTTAACTTGTTCAACAGTCAATTTTCTTGTACTAGGAAATTTAAAAAATGAACTAGTGACTTATATTGAGTTGTCCAACCTTATGCTGAATCCCTAAGGGATTTTGTTACGAGGTTTGGCAGGGAGGCCCTAGAAATCCTTAATCTTGATACGGCTACGGCTTTGGAAGCTTTCAAGATGGGACTAAATAGGGGCTCCCCTTTTTATGACGATCTTGTGATGTCTTCTTGCAGGACTTTAGATGAAGTAAGGAACAGGGCACTAAGATTCATACGACTGGAGGATGACAAGAGGATCCAAGAACGGTTAGGGGCCGAAACGAAGCAAGAATCTCTTAAAAAGAAACAAGGATCCTCATTCAGAAACAACAACTCGAAGCCTTACTCCAAATTCTACAATCAAAATGTCCGAGAAGTCGAAGAAGGAGATGATGATGATGATGATGATGATGATGATGAAGATTACCCAAGTATTTCCGAATATTGCTTCTCTGTGGATAATCATGGTTTAATTTATTCCATGAAGGATCTTGGAGAGAAAGCAAGATGGCCACGGAAAAACGAGAAAACAATATCCTTCAAAGACAAGTCCAAATGGTGTGCATTCCATGAGGATTTTGGCCATCAGACTGATGATTGTATTGGTTTAAGGAGGGAAATTTAATACCTCCTAAGCAAGGGTCATTTCAAGGAGCTCTTGCGAAGAAAGAAATCGAGGATCCAGGATCCTGAAGAGGTCCCATAAAAAGCAACTCCGCCCCCCACCAGACGTACAAATAATCAACTTCATCTCCGGTGGGTCAAATATATGCGGTACTTCTTTCTCCTCGGCAAAAAGACACGCCAAAGAAACCAAGATGGAGAATGGGGAACGACCAGTCATATCCACTACTTTAACGACTGACAACTGTGGTCTTATCACAACCGCCATTTTGGGGGCAATTGTTAGTGCACAGAAATTTGACACTGTGGATATGTTATCCTGGCATATGTTTTGGATCATTTATCCTTAGCGTGTGTTCAAGATCACATCAAGATCAAGGATCCTCAGTCCTTAATGATTGTTCTCTTTGTTATATTGATATAAATTCAGGTACAATGGCTAGTGACCAAGTCCAAACAAATAATATCACAATTAATGTCATTAAAGAGCGTGGTCAATGCATGAAACGGCAACAATGAAGGAATGGCTTGAATAAAGGCTAAAAAATAGGAGATGTATTTATGATATTTTATGTATATATTGAGGCTATGATCAGCTAGGAAAAATACACACAATTTATTACGAATTCGGAAACATACACACACACACATAGCTTTCTTTGTAATATTGATCATATTCTCCAAACCTTGTATCCTCATTTTTTATATTAATAAAGTGGTGAAAGACAATTTTCATCACACGGGATTTTTTGTGCCAGCGATCCAACCAAGATCAAGGGCTTTTCCTCGTAACAAATTTGGTTAAATTATCCTTAGTTGAATTTTGACCAAAACACAACTTTCTTACACTACCTAGATATTGTTGAGGATATTCCAAGAGACAATGGGGCAGGGAAATGTGAATGAAGGTCAATTCCATAAAGGAATGTTCCCGGTGTTATACAGATTTCTATTCATCACATCATTCAGGGTTTTACACCAAGAAAGGGGACATGGACCCTTATGAGCATGGAGATTTCCACAGTAACCGTTTCTGTTGTATATTACCGCTCGTTTAATTTTTCGAGGTTGATATTTGAGGGGATGGTTACCAACTTGGGGAAGACAGAAGAGGATCATTTTCATATGTATCCTCGATTCCTACAAATTATTTTCAACATCTAGCATCCCGAACTTCCAACTGCTGGGATTACTCATGTCCTACAAGATCCAAACGTGTTTAGAAGAATTAATAGATTGGGTCCTCCTAGCCGTTTTAGTCTAGAGCTGGAATATGAAAATTCTCCCATGGTTAGTTGAGATTATGGAGGTTCCTTTGTCACCAACATCAGGCAGTGATGAGGGAGGATATGATGATGAAACTGATTCTGATAATTATAACGATGATGGGGGAGATAATGTTGTTTTTGAAGGAGAAACTGTTGTTGAGAGAGAGGAAGAGGTCAAAACTGTTAATGAGGTTTTGACAACTGATCAGGGGGAGACAGTGACTGATTCTAATTTGAACATATATAACATTGTCTACACCACCTACATCACCACAAACTCAATCACCTACCCAAGACCAAAACCATGAGCCATATATCCCTTCACCACCACATCAAGACCATATCTATGAACCATACATTTCATCACCACCCACTACCCCCCCCCCCCAAACACAATCCCAAACCCAACCTGAACCTAAAATCCAAACCCAAACCCAAACCCAACTTCAACATGAACCCTACATTCCAGGACTCATTCCATCCCATCTCATAAACCAACCCAACACACCCTATCTATCACCATCACATTCCCTAAACCTTTACCAACAAGATATACCTTCTTTCACAATTACCCAAATACATATACCTATCATTCAAACCAGAAATCCCTTGCCAAGCACAAGTGAAAACATTATTGAAAAACAACCTCATATCACTCAACCTACCCATTTACCTGATTCCTTTTTGTTTCACCAATAAAGAAGTTTGTTGGTGTAATAACTATTGTTGTTCGCCATGCCAGATGGTTTACGAATAGGTGTTGGCTTAGATCGAATAGCTACTTGGCGTCTATGACCAAGATAGGCTATGTAAGACATCTGCACTTAGTTAGATTTAGGTATAGGAGGATTACCAATCCTAACTTATCCGTATGAAGTTAAAATAATAATAATAACTTTAAGGTTAATAACTAATTCGCTGAAATCGATGGTTGTGATACCATCCTGCCACATCCCGGCTTAGGGCCTAGAAGTGTGACCACAAGTTAGTGCCTATTTTGTAAATGTATCAAAGTTTATGCGTCGATTTTAATAGAAGACTTTAGGTTGGTTAAAATATTAAGTTACATTGAGAATTTACTCGGAAATTATATACACAAGTATTCGTTTACAAAATACTTGTTTTTCTTACAAGGATTTAATTATTAAAAATGAGCCATCTTTCCACGCGAGCTTCTATCTCCATGATGACTCCTATACTTGCTATACTTAATTACCTGCAATGGGTGGGAAAATATGGCATCTATGTGTTGATGAACACGTATGACTCTAAAAGTAATACAAACGTAATTTCTGTAAAAACTCAGCAGAAATGTCTTCCATTCCTGGGATTTTTTACCACTGCCATACACACATAACTCAAGAGTTCACAGGGAGCTATTACCCAATTGAGAACTGGCTATGACTGATTCTAGCATGTTGCTTTATTCAGTTATGTTTGGATCCAGACACATGTGTAATCGGTCAAAGTTGATTTTATTTTCTATTTTGTATTATAACATTTTTAAATATTCGTGTGAACTTTTGACTAACTCTTTTCGAGATAAACAACCCGTTCATCTTTAAGAGTATAAATCTACTTTTGATTGAAAAGGTTTAACGTATTCACATGTACCGTCGGCGTGCGTTTGAAAACCTTCTATATTGTGAATGAGAATGATATTAACCTATACATAAATAGTTACTTATAAATATTTGGATAGTGTTTCATGATTAAGTTATTGCCCTTAAGCTTAAACTTGATAAAGTTTTATACTTTTGTCTTTCAATGAAAATACTCGTTTTAATGTGACGTTTGATAAAGCATGCTTTGGCTTAATAGGTTCTAACACATTGGTGAGTTTCTCCCGGTAAGTAAATGGGTTCCGCGGTTGATCGGGATTTATATGAATTACTTTCCTTTGGCAAGAAACTCACTAGTAGTGATACCCCCCTTACAGTTACTACATGCCCGTCAAAATATAACTTTATTAACATTACTTTGTCAAGAAGTAACATTTATGAAAACCTTTTATGAATGTTATAAAATCTTTTCAAGGTTAAAGGCCATAGCCTTATCTAATGTCTAAGCTAAAACTTAAATAACTTAAACATAATTCCTATCTTAATGTAAGCACTTGGAATGCTAATAATAAGATAAAAGAGCAAAAAATCGTCGGTAGGGTTATAATATAACGGTTGAACTTTAGCAGGGCTTTGGAACTTCATTTCTTGCACGTTCTTTGAGAAAACGGAACGTTGGTTTGTCGTAGCAATCACACATGCTTCCCTAGGTTAAGTGGTGTGATTGAAGGTGAGATTTTGGGATGAAGAGGCTAAATCCCGTAGCCCCCTATTTATAGGGTGACAACTGGCTCCTTCGCACGGCGCTAAGAGTGATTATGCCACCTATTGACATGTGGCCTGTATCATTGTGACACGTGTTGACACGTGGTTGGACACGTGTCTCCAACTACCTAGCAAGGTTTCGCGTAGCTCTAAGTCTCCTTTTGTCCGTTCATGTAGCTCTTAAGATCTCCTTAAGTCGGTTATTATTTGTCGATTTTACCGTAGCTCTAGCATCGTTAGGTTTAGATCTTAGTGCCGCGCTAAGATCCCGATGTTCCGATTTTTCATTTTCAGTTCTTGAACTTTATTGGTCTCGCAGTTTTGGTTATTTCTATGATGGATTTTTACGTAGTGTTACATAAAATCGTCCCTTGCAGTTTTGGTTATTTCTATGATGGATTTTTAAGATCCCGATGTTCCGATTTTTCATTTTCAGTTCTTGAACTAAAGCTGATTTAACATCTAAAGAATCGTAATGTTTTCCTTATCTCCCTTTTAAGATTGGCTTTACTTATCCATTCCCTAGTTTAACCACTTAATTTTTCAAAGTTACCCGGCTTGAATTTTGCTCAACTGATGCCAATGGCTTGGAGAGTCCTGTTTGTTCTTGAAGGCCTTATTCTAAACCTTGATCTTAACTTTGCTATTTCTGAATTAACTTATTCGTATGATCTTCGTCCCCACGGTTTCCACCGTTAACTTTTTAAAACTAAGCCTGGTTAAGATCCCTCATCTTAAAGAGCACCAAAAATGATTCAAACTGGAAAATTCATTTCGTTTTCGTGCATAGAATCTCGATAATCAACAGAGAAGACCTCCCAATTCTCTAGGTTACCAAAGGTAGGATTCTTAGTAATCGTGATCCTCGTAATTTATTCCTTTGCTAATTTTGATTTTTTTGTGTAGGTTTATAGTTTTCCAAAGGTAGGTAGGATTCTTAGTAAAGTTTAAAGTGTAAAGTTTGTTTTTGATCTTGATCATGTCAAAAGGAGTTTTTCTTTGAAGGCCCCAAGTGTTGAAGTAAGCTTTGAGTCTCGTGTTGAAGTAAACTTTGAGTCTCAACAGTCCCAATCCATCATGTCTCACGGTGAGGATCATGCATAAGTTTATTAGTGGGTAAAATAAATATGGGACTAACCTTATGTTCTCCGTATCAGGATCCAAGAAACCAAGTCTTGATTTCGATGTTAATGATATCGACAACATCCTTTCCTCTAGTGGTGTGGTTATTACCGAAGAGAAGTCTGCCCCAACTGCCTATAATCCGAAAATCCGAAGCTCTCCCTCTGTTTTGGGTTTTAACAAGATTATCAAAGCCATATAAACCCATTTATATGAAAAAACGCAGCGGATTAATTAGTTTAAAACCTTGTTATATTGATTAATATAAAACCCATTTTATATGTAAAACCCAAGCCCCGGATCCATATACGAATTTGCATGCATACAAAACAACATCCATAGGAGGTTTATGTAATACAACCTTTCAAGATGCAAGAAAGATGAAGGAGATGACGGTTGAATAGCAAGCCTTCAATGGAGAAGTGCCTCAAGCTTGAATACCCAATGAGCCTCCAACAAAAACCTTGGTTGCTAGGGTCCTAACACTTGATGCAAGAACAAAACCTTTTGTTCTTTTTCTTCTTGTTGTTCTCGGCTCCTAATGGAGAGGAAAGAAAGAAGAGATGTGTGTGTGTGAGAGGGAGTGTAGAGATTATTCACCAAAGAATTATGATCCTCCAATCCCTCTCTTGCATGTCTTGAAAGAAACAAAAGGAGAAGAGAGAAGAGGGAAGAGGTTTTTCCCACCCAAAATTCAAATCCCCTTTTATTACTTACAATTTATTTACTTATAATGTTTATGTTATAAACATAAACATAAGTAACATGCAATATGTCATTTAACCAATTAAATAACATCTCTCAATATATAAGTTATCCATATAATTTATTTAACACACAAATGCAAATATTTAGAAAACCCAATTTCCAAATATTATAAGTGTTGATAATCATTACTTAGATCATATCTAATAATAATTATCGTGGCGTTTGTCTAGCTTTTTATTGGGTATGACCCGACTTGGATCAATGCGTACTAGCCACATCAACTCTAATATGTGTCTTGGGCAGATCGATTCCAACACTCTGTTCCTCCTAAACCAACTCCGAGCAAAAAGAAGAAGGCGCATGATCCTTCTAAAACCGGGTATTTAAATATGCTATTTACGGATATTAAAAAAACCCTATTTTTCGGATTTTTTTTCGAGTATAGATTAGGTTTTTTATGGGGCTGCATTTTTGGGGGTACTTTTCGGGTACTTTCCAGGTATTTTTCGAATTATTTTGGAATATATCCATACCGCCGCTTGAACGCTCGATTTTTATCGACTGGCACAACCCCATTATTGTTCCACCTCAATTATTAAATATTTTTTGTTTTACTTTTGCTTTTAGTTTTGATATCATAACACACGTAACCAAAACCGATTGAATTCGCGTCGACATACCACCTCAATGCTTGGGTTTTACCATCGCCACAAGTTTTACCAACTTCACCCAACGCAACACGCCACATGAAAAACTAGTTAATAATAAAATAACAAGGGCTCCTCCGACCCTCTATGCCATGGCCTATGTAAGGGTGTTGAAAATCGGGTCGTGTCTAGGTATTTTCTTTAAAACCATAGCCTATGCATCAGGTATGGATATAAATATTCTAAAACTGGGTATTTAAATTGGCTATTACAGATACTGAAAAACCCTATTTGCAGAATTTTTTTCGAGTCTAGATTTGGTTTTTTTTGTGGGGCAGCATTTTTTTGGGGAACTTTTCAGTAGATTACAGGTATTTTTCGAGTAATTTCGAAATATATCCATACCGCCTCCTGAATGCCCGACTTTTATTGACTAATAGAACCCCATTATTGCTCCACCTCAATTATTAAATATTTTTATGTTTTACTTTTGATTTTAGTTTTGATATCATAACGCACGTAACCAAAAACGATTGAATTTGCGTCGACTTACCGCCTCAACGCTAGGGTTTTTACCACCGCCACGAGTTTTACCAACTTCACCCAGCGCAACATGCCACGTAAAACACTAGTTAATAATTAAATAACAAGGGCTCATCCAACCTCTATGCCATGCCTATGTGTGACAATCGTCAATTTCAGGTTAACTCGGTTAACTCAACTCCGTCAATTCAAACTTAAAGATCACTGAATCTATAACGCACACCTCATTATATTTAAACTAGGGTTTAAATGACGCTTGACACTTACTACATGTGTAGTCTTTCGGGATTTGCACCGAAACGCAAACGAGTTGACGCAAACAATTGGTGAATAAACGAAAAACGCCAAAACAATAACTATGTGATAATTATGTGTTAGGCTTATGTGTTATGTGATAACATTGTTATAAACGTTAACTCAATGTGCTAGAACTAGTTAATTAAGCTAGAAAAGTAACATTTGAAAGTGGAGGGACCTAGATGTAACATGATTGTTATTAAATAATATTAAACTAAAACCCTAGCCTCTCTTTCTCTACCTCATAACCGACGGCCAGCCCCCCCCCCCCCCTTTGTCTCCCTTGCGATCGGCTCACATACACACACATATCCTTTGATTTTTGATCTTGTCTTTCACAATTGAAGCATCCTACATCCATTTCTAGCCATCTTCTACCTTCCTCTTGCTTGTATGGTGTTTTTGAATGTATAATTACAAACCCTAGGTCCGATTTTCATATGTATATGTGTTCATATGTTT